>NC_057802.1:150781463-150803358 GCF_018294505.1 Triticum aestivum
GGCCACCTCCTCCACCGCCCGCCCCCCTCCTCCACCGGCGACCTCCTCCACCGGCCCTGCCTCAGGTGAGCTCTACCCCTTTTTTCCTTTTTTTCTGTTTTTTTAGTTTTAGTTTTAGTTTAGTTTTAGGGCCGCAAACAACACACTAAAAAAAGTTCGTACATAAAGTAGTTCGTACATAAATAGTAAAAAAACTACTCGGCGTCACTATCTAGGTCAATCACGGCCGGGCCATTGCCGCCGTCATCGTCGCTGCTGGACCGGTTCGCGACGTCGTCCCAGTCCACCGGGACGTCGTCCGAATCCTTTTCCTCCTCCGCCGCCGGCGCCTGCTGCCACTCCGGCGGCACCTGCTGCCACTCCGGCGGCGCCATCGCCGCCTCCTCCTGGTCCTCCAGCGCCGCCTGCTGCGCCGCCATCGCCGCCTGCAGCGCCGCCTCCTCCTGGGCCTCTAGCGCCGCCGCCGCGGCGGCCTCCTCCGCTGACTGCGCCAGGATCGCGAGGAGCCCGGGCGTGTCCTCCGGGTCGCCGTCCTGCTGGAGCGCCGCCTGCTTCGGCGGGATCACAACCTCGGCCGGGGCTGCTGGGGCGGGGGTGGGAGCGGATGCCCTGCGCGGCTGGGAGGGCCCGGCTCCACGAGAGAGATCGCCGACAGGGAGCCCTCGGGCGGCGTGCTTGAAGGCGCCGATGACATCGTCGAACCGCTTGCCCTTCCAAAAATGGCGGCAGCCCTTCCGGTTGTAGCGTCCCCCGGGGTGCGCGCGAAGCTCTGCCGGCGTCGCCGGTACGCCCTGCGTGGGGAATCCGTCCGCGGAGATCCTCCACGGCCGCGGCAGTTTCGCCGCCGGCGGCACGTAGAGGCCGAACCGAGCGAGGTCCTCCGTCTGCCCCAACGTGAGACTCGACGGCCAGTGGCCGCCCGGTGCCGCGCCGTCGGAGTCCGAGTCGCTGGACGCCATCCCGCGAAGAGAACGCCGGTGTGAAGAGGGAGAGGAGGGGGGCAGGGCAGTGGAGGAGGTGGCTGGTGTGACCAAACTCGCCGTGCAGGGCGGGTTTTATAGCGCCGGGATTTAATGCGGCAGGGAGGCGCCGGGCCGCGGAAGACGAGAGGGCGGCGGGCGGAAGACGAGAGGGCGGCGGGCGGAAGACGAGATGGCCGCGCGGAAGACGAGATGGCCGCGCGGAAGACGAGAGGGCAGCGTGCGGAAGACGAGATGGCGGTGTTGACCGCGAGGCATCATGGCAGGCGAGGCGGCAGCCGGCAACGCGGCAGGCGTGCAGCGCGGCAGCGGGAAGCAGGGGGCAGGAGGCGTCGGGGCACGCGGGGCAGGCGAGGCGGCAGCGCCTCAGCGGGGGCGCCGACGCGACGCGACGCGGCGGCCGAGGCGGAAGTGGCGCCACAGGCCGAGGCGGAAGCGAGGGCGGCCGATGCGGCGGGCGAGGCGGAAGCGGGCGAGGCAGAAGCGGACGGCAAAGGCACTAGAAAGTTTGCCGTCCGCGGCGGACGGCAAAGGCCTGCCGTTAGCCACTTAACGGACTGAGAGCACAATTATTGCCATCTGCTCTCGTTGCCATCCGCGGCAGACGGCAAAGGCCCTTTACCGTCAGCCGCCAGGAAGCAGACAGCAAAGCAGCTGTTTACCGTAGCCTACTTTGCCGGAGCCTTTTGCCGTCCGCCGTTCATGCCTTTGCCATTCGCCGTGGTAGACGGCAAAATAGCTGATTCCTATAGTGCGTCTTTAAGCATGGCGCCGGGCTTCTGGTAATGACCATATGAGTAACCCGGCCCCTCCTGGCGGGTGACTCTAAGGTCTACATCCTCAACATTAGGCCCTAGATTGATTTGAGCCGGCTCATGTCAATCTTCCATTCCTTCGACAGAAAAAACTCCGGCTTACAATTGTGTGAAGGCCATAACCCGGCGTGACGTCATCCTCTGGACTCCAGATAATCCGCCGTGACGTCATCTTCCATTAAGCCCGTTTTTTACTCCGCCAGATCCGCAACGGATCTCATCTTTACTGTCATCCCGAAAATCGAGGCGTTTCGTGGGGAGATAACCACGCCGTGGTCTCCTTGATTCTCGCGCCCACTTATGAGCTCGCCCTTATAAATAGGCCGGCCCGACGGGCCTTCAGCCACTCTTCTTCCTCCTCGCGCCACTGTTCCTCTGCTCGAGCTCGAACTCCACCGCCGCCGCTGCGCCCCCGGTCTTCGTCAACCTTGGCCGCTGCATCACCCTAACTCGGTCCAGACAAACGGCGGCGACCCCCGCACCTCTTCAGCACCGGTAAGTCCTCACTACCCCGTAGAACAAATCTGCAGTAGGGTTCGTCCGTGTTCGTCGCCGTCGCCCACAAGCTTCGGTAGTTCTCATAGTTACTGCCCCTGTTTGATCTTAACCTTGTATAAAACTAGTGCGGCGGTTGTTTAGTACTCATTTCAAATGCCAGTAGGTCTCTTTTCACTGCATAAAGGCCTCATTCGAGCTCAAGAACTCCCCTGCGTCTGTTTTTAGGTCTAGAAACCTTTCTTTTGCCCGACCATTTTGATCCAAAAATTTTACTGCGATGTGTGAAACCTGTTTTACCACACTTAGTAAAAAACTGCAATCATTGAATCTCGGCGGTTTACAGTTCCAGTTTAAAGAAACCACGCGCCGAAGAACCTTCCGGCTTAAAGAAAACCATGCGCCATAAAATTTCCGGCTTAGCTGTGATAAGGCCTGTAGACAATCAAATTACTCTCAATCCCGCGGCGGCTTAAATAGCCCGATGCACTTAAATGTATACCATTAGTCCCCTTCATAAGCCGCCACCATGACATTGAACTGTAGATTTCTTCCGGCTCATAATTAACCCGGACATTTTTTTCCTTTTATCATAGACTGCCGACTTTCACCATGCCTCCCAAAGCTCCCAAAGCCTCCATTACTTGCAACTGGGTGAGGTCTAATGTCACCAATGAGACCCTAGCGGATTTTGTTAAGTCTGGAAATCTTCCCAAGAAGGACGTCATGTCCTACCGTGCCCCTGACCCATCAGAAGAGAGACCACAGCCAAAGGACGGGGAGGTAGTGATTTTTGCGGATCATATGAGCCGGGGCTTCACACCGCCCAGTTCAAAGTTTTTCAGAGACGTCCTGAATTTCTTCGACCTGCGGCCTCAGGACATAGGACCTAACTCAGTGTCCAATATCTGCAATTTCCAAGTGTTCTGCGAAGTTTACCTTGGAGAAGAACCTAGTCTGCTGCTCTTCAGAGAGCTTTTTTACTTGAACCATCAGAATGAGTGCGCCAATGGGCCAAGTCTAGAGCTAGGTGGCATCTCCATTCAGCGGCGAAGAGACTGTCTTTTCCCTTATGCCGAGCCGCCGAGTCACCCAAAGGACTGGAACATGACTTGGTTCTATTGTCAAGACACGTCACCGGCTGATGAAAGTCGGCTGCCCGGCTTTCGCCCATCGCATCTGGAGTCAACACACCCACTGTCAAACAAGCTGACTCAAGCGGAGCGCCAGCCTCTGCTCCCCGCCATAAACCAGATCAAGGCCCTCCTGGGCAATGGTCTCAACGGAATCGATTTGGTCCGGGTCCGGATCTCCTGGCGGGTGATCCCATTGAGCCGCCGCCCCGGCTTAATGTGCGAGTACACGGGCCGAAAGGATGACCCTCAGAGACACAGCCGCAACGATCTTCCTGAAGATGTTGCAGAGGAGATGACGAAGGCTCTTTTAAACGAGAGCCTGGCAGACTGCGGAAGGACCGGGTTAGCCCCCTTCTGCAAGACCAACCCAGCCCCAGCGGTAAGCCGCCAATCTGAAAATCCTATCTTCTTCTGTATATAACTTTCATCTGAATCGTTTGAAGAAATCATCATTGTATTTTTCAGGCTGACGACAAGTTCTGGCGGGTCAAATATGACCATGAGGCGGCCAAGAAGGCCAGAAAGGTGAAGAAAGCGCCAAAAAAGCCGCTCCCCGTAAGAAGGGAAGTAGGCCAACTGCTTCGGAGCTGATGCAATTAAGCGACAGCTCCGAGTCAGAGGTAACCCCTGAACCTGTAAGCTCTTTGTTACGTTTATTGTTTATTTCTTGTCCGCCTTACCAACACTTGCTCATCAACAGGATGACACCGGAGCCAGTAACCCGGTGGTTGAAGAGGTAATGTCACTTTCCTCTGACTCGGAGCCCTTGCCAAGGCTGAAAGTCCGAAGGGTAACACGAAAAGTAAGCTTTTCACATCCTTTAGCTTATCAAGATCCTCAATTTATTTTGAAGCGACAGGTTCATGAGAGCCGGCGTCACACCCGGACCAACAAGGACACCGACCTCTCCTCCGGGTTACCTGACGCATCAAGGAAGCGCCGAACTGGGGTTATTTCCCGCTTGTACCCTTTTCATCCGTTGGAGGGTGTTATACGTCAGCCACTCAATTCTTCTGACTCAAATTATCAGGAGACCTCCCCCTCTTCGGGCGACTCTATGCAGTCGAGTCTTCTGGCTTTCAAGATCGCGCCCGGGTAATGACAACCATCTCATGTTATACTTGTCTTTACTTACCCTTTTTTGTGCTTAACGTTTCTGTCCTTTCGGTGCCCAAGCCAAACTCACCAAGAGGGCGAAGAAAGCCAAGCCAATCGAAGAGCCGGAGTTGCCTGAGCCGGAGGCAGCAGATCAAGAACCGCCAGCTGCCTCCGCTCCCGAAGCCGCCGCTCCAACTAACAAGGCAGCTGCCGAAGCTTCGGCTAACCCGGAGGCCTCCGGCTCGGCTCAACCGGCAAATGATCTGGACTTGGTAATCACCCGGATGGAATTTGTTGAGCCGGGGAGACCTACCGCACTGGCCAAGTGCTCCGCTAAGGGGGAGTTGCTGCAGCCCCACTGGGTGAACCTGGACCTCTCCGACTACGCCAACCTGAGCATTGGAGAGCTCGTCTCTGGCTACATCAACTAAGTGCAACAGAGCCGGGACGCAGAGGTTGCCATGGTGAACCAAATCCAGCAGAAATCTGAGGTATCATTCTGCTGCCCTCTTACTTACTACATAGTTACCTTTACCATGCTAGCCCCCAAGTCGACGACTTATGATTGAATATGTTGTAGACTTAGGTTCCGGCTTACTCAATTGTAGTAACTGTTCATGTCATAACCCGGAAATGTATTAGCCCCCAAGTGCCATGTGTCTTTGCTTGGAAAACGCTTGGGACTTAAAATTTATATAGTAACTGTTCATGTCATAACCCGGAAATGTATGCAGGCTGCTGGCAAGAAGCTAGAGGCTGACATGGCTGATCTCAAGAACCGGCTGAGGATGCAAGAGATGGAGACCCGGAAGGCAAATGCCAAATTTGTGTCTAGCATCGCCGCTCAAGAGAAGCTGAAGACAGAGTTTGATGCTGAGCGGAAGGCGTGGGCCGAAGAGAAGGCCGCATTGGTGACCCGGGCTGAACAGGCAGAGAAGACTCTCTCCGAGAAGACCGCCGAGCTCTCCGGCCTAAAGCGCCAGGTGTCCCAGATGGTGGCCGCCATCTTCGGTAAGTCGCCTCACCGGCATTCATCAAGTTTAGAATGTTTATATCTCATAATTCCTCCTTGTCAGCGGCTTATCTGATTCTGTTAAACAGGTCCCAGAAGTGCCAACCTCAACCAGAGCGTGGTAACCAAGCTGAAGGCCGTGTATACCCTGGTGGAGCAGCTCTACACCGGGTCACAACGTGCCTTAGCTGTGGTGGCCCTATTCAACGGATCCAAGAGCTGCGACGGGCCTCAGCAAGAGCCGGAGCGATCGCCGCACTCAGCCGGGCCAAGGCGTTCCTGCCGGAGTTAAACCCGGGGGACATCGCCCTTGGCTATCCAAGCCTGAAGAAAGACGGCTCAGCTTTCGATCAGAAGGACTTCGCAGCTTGCGTGAAGGCCGTACGCCCGGTGGCGACTCTGATTGGCAATGATACAGACCTGACGAAATATCAGCCGGGCTACGATGCAGAAAATCAGAGGATCCCTACGGCGCGCTATGAAGCCCTTAACATGATCCCGCCGGCTCGTCAGCACACCTTCGCCCCGGAGATTGACCCGGCCGGGTTAATTGACGAGGAAGCCCAATTCGAAGCTCTCAGCGGCATCGACTGGAAGTCATCAACTTTCCAGGTCTTGGGATCAGCCGGAGGAGAAGATAGGAACGAGCCGGAGACTTCAACTCAACAAGCGTCGTAATTTGGCTGGCGGCTTAGCAAACAATGCCTCACCCTTTTGGACTCAATGAGTCTTGTAATAGAGTAGGACCAATACTTTATCTTTGTCGTGCCATCGTGCACGCCTTGAATTCTGAAGTCTGCTGAAATTGTCTCCTTGATGTTTCTCCGGGTCGTAAATAATCATTTGTTTTCCTTGCTCTCAAAATAGTTACCTGTAACTATCCTGCAGAGAAAGACAAATCACAAGCCTTGAGGCGGCTTACCGCCCTGAGAATCATAGGCCTTTTAAATAACTCGGAATATGAATCAAACAAGGACTGGTCTTCAATAATATCCTAAATACAGCCGTAATAACATACTTACCGGCCTGCAAGCATACTTCCGGCTTAGGTAACCCGGGTAGGAAAGTTGGTACCGCAATTCCGGTTTACCTGTTTTAATAACACCCATTGTGTTCAGCTAATACTGTAAACCAAAGTTAAGCCGGCAAAATGAGACCCGGCCGTATACACTTGGAAAGAAACAGACGAAACTTGCTATAAAGCAGAGGAACTTAGGGGCTTCCGGGTCGGATACGACCAGAGACCCGGCCCAAAGGGGGTATGCTAGGATTCGAATGCGATCATATAGCCCCCAGTGGGTGTGGCGATGCCAATCAAGAGGGCATCGACAGCTATGTTCTCTTTGGTTCGAATACGACCCATGTTTGAACAGGAAGCCCCCAAATGACTTTAAGAATTGTTTAACGACGCTGATTCGAATACGATCCACGTCGGTTCTCAAAGGGGTTAAGCTAAGATTCAAATATGATAAAAAAAAACTCCCCAATGAGCTCGGCACTTTGCCAATCAAATGGGTATCGACAGCTGTGTTCTCTTTGGTTCGAATACGACCTATGTTTGAACAGGAAGCCCCCAAGTGACCTTATCGCCTACGGCCAGATTCGAATACGATCATAAGCCGGATCCTCCTTCAAGTTATCATGTAATCTGGCAACACGTGCACATTTGGAGGAGAAAAAAGGACAGAGGTCCTGCTTTATTACTTATCATAATATATACATGGTTTAGAGAAGTATGTACATCATGAGAGCCGGTGGCTCAAGTGTAGTAAGGCCGAAGCTGAGCTATGTTCCACGGCCGTCGGGTATCCTCCTCCGACTTACGTGAATCTTTGTGCTCCCGAATGTCAATGAGGTAATATGACCCGTTGTGCAGATTCTTGCTGACCACAAAGGGCCCTTCCCAAGGCGGGGATAACTTGTGCGCATCTATTTGATCCTGGATGAGCCGGAGCACGAGATCACCTTCCTGGAAGACCCGGGATTTAACCCGGCGGCTATGATAACGGCGCAGGTCTTGCTGGTAAATCGCTGAACGGGCTGCTGCCACATCACGCTGTTCATCCAACAAGTCAAGAGCATCCTGGCGCGCCTGTTCATTATCCGCCTCAACGTAGGCCGCCACGCGAGGTGAGTCATGACGGATGTCACTGGGGAGGACTACTTCTGCCCCATAAACCATGAAGAAAGGCGTAAAACCTGTAGACCTGTTAGGAGTAGTGTTGATGCTCCATAACACGGAGGGCAACTCCTCCACCCAACAGCCCGGCGTCCGTTGCAAAGGTACCAAAAGCCGGGGCTTGATACCCTTCAGAATCTCCTGATTAGCTCTCTCAGCTTGACCATTGGATTGAGGATGAGCCACTGAGGAGACATCAAGTCGGATATGCTCTTGTTGACAGAACTCCTCCATGGCGCCTTTGGAGAGATTGGTGCCATTGTCAGTTATAATGCTGTGTGGAAAACCAAAGCGAAAGATCACCTTTTTCATAAACTGAACCGCCGTGGCTGCATCACACTTTCTAACTGGCTCCGCTTCAACCCACTTGGTAAACTTGTCAACTGCCACCAAAAGGTGGGTCTTCTTATCCTTGGATCTTTTGAAAGGCCCGACCATATCCAGCCCCCAGACTGCAAAGGGCCAAGTAATTGGGATCATCCTCAGCTCTTGAGCCGGTACATGAGCCCGTCGCGAGAACCTTTGGCAACCATCACACTTACTGACCAAGTCCTCTGCATCAGCATGAGCCGTCAACCAATAAAAACCATGACGAAAAGCCTTGGCCACAAGAGACTTTGAGCCGGCGTGATGGCCACAATCCCCTTCATGGCTCTCATGCAAGATCTCTTGCCCTTCCTCAGGGGAAACACAACGCTGAAACGCTCCCGTAACACTGCGGTGGTGCAACTCACCATTGATAACAATCATTGACTTAGCCCGCCGGGTTATTTGCCTGGCCAAAGTTTCATCCTCAGGCAACTCGCCCCGGGTCATGTAAGCCAGATAGGGCATTTTCCAGTCTGGTATGATATGGAGAGCCGCCACCAGCCGTGCCTCCGGGTCGGGGACAGCCAAGTTTTCCTCTGTAGGCAACTTAACAGAAGGATTATACAGGACATCCAGGAAAGTATTAGGCGGCACCGGCTTTCGCTGAGAGCCTAGCCGGCTTAACGCATCAGCCGCCTCGTTCTTCCTGCGATCAACGTGCTCTACTTGGTAGCCCTGAAAGTGCCCAGCAATGGCGTCAACTTCGCGGCGATAAGCCGCCATGAGAGGGTCCTTAGAGTCCCACTTGCCTGATACTTGTTGAGCCACCAAGTCTGAGTCACCGAAACACCTTACCCGGCTCAAGCTCATCTCCTTAGCCATCCGAAGACCGTGGAGCAAGGCCTCGTACTCAGCCGCATTGTTGGTGCAAGGAAACATCAACTGTAGCACATAATGGAACTTGTCACCTTTAGGGGAAGCCAATACAACTCCAGCCCCCGAGCCCTCCAACTGCCTGGACCCATCGAAGTGAATAGTCCAATATGTGTTATCCGGCTTTTGCTCGGGCACTTGTGACTCTGTCCAATCATTGATGAAATCCACCAGGGCCTGAGATTTAACAGCAGTGCGTGGCACATATTTGAGACCATGAGGTCCGAGCTCGATAGCCCACTTAGCCACTCTCCCTGTGGCCTCTCTGTTTTGAATGATATCACCAAGAGGGGCAGAACTGACCACGGTTATGGGATGACCCTGGAAATAATGCTTAAGCTTCCGGCTTGCCATGAACACACCATAAACAAGCTTCTGCCAATGTGGATACCGCTGTTTGGACTCGTCACTTCGCTGACATAATAAACCAGCCGCTGAACCGGATGCTCCTTACCCTCTTCCTTGCGTTCCACCACCACAGCCACACTGACGGCTCGTGTATTTGCCGCCACGTACAGTAATAAGGGCTCCTTATTAACCGGAGCAGCAAGGACTGGGGGCTCTGCCAGCTGCTTCTTCAAATCCTCAAAAGCGGTATTAGCTGCATCATTCCAGACAAAGTTATCAGTTTTCTTCATCAACTGATATAATGGCATGGCCTTCTCACCCAAACGTCTTATAAACCGGCTTAAAGCAGCGATGCGACCCGCCAAGCGCTGAACATCATTTATACACGCCGGCTTAGCTAGGGAGGTGATGGCTTTGATCTTCTTCGGGTTAGCTTCAATGCCTCTGTCCGAAACCAAGAAACCCAAAAGTTTGGCTGTAGGAACACCAAAAACACACTTGGCCGGGTTAAGCATCATCTTGTAGACCCGAAGATTATCAAAGGTTTCCCTTAAATCATCTATCAGGGTTTCCTCTTTTATGGACTTGACCACAATATCGTCCACATAAGCGTGAACATTGCGCCCAATCTGTTTATGAAGGCAGTTCTGTACACAACGCTGATAAGTCGCCTGTGCACACTTGAGTCCGAAGGGCATGGACACATAGCAGAAGGCTCCAAAGGGAGTGATGAACGCCGTCTTCTCCTGGTCCTTAACCGCCATTTTAATCTGATGATATCCAGAATAAGCATCCAGGAAACTTAAGCGCGCACAACCGGCCGTAGCATCAATAATTTGATCAATACGGGGAAGGGCTAAAGGATCAGCCGGACATGCTTTATTTAAGTCCGTGTAGTCCACACACATCCGCCAAGTGCCGTTCTTCTTGAGTACGAGCACCAGGTTAGCTAACCATTCTGGGTGGAAGACTTCAACAATAAACCCGGCCGCCAAGAGCCGGGCCACTTCTTCACCAATAGCTTTTCTCCTCTCCTCATTGAACCGCCGAAGGAACTGCCTGACCGGCTTAAATTTCGGATCGACATTGAGAGTGTGCTCAGCAAGTTCTCTAGGTACACCTGGCATGTCAGAAGGTTTCCATGCGAAGATGTCCCTATTCTCACGGATGAACTCGCTGAGCACGCTTTCCTATTTTGGATCCAGATTGGCACTGATGCTGAATTGCTGAGATGAATCTCCTGGAACGAAATCAACAAGTTTAGTCTCATGAGCCGACTTAAATTTCATTGCCGGCTCATGCTCCGTAGTCGGCTTTTTCAGAGAGGTCATATCTGTTGGGTCGTCGTTGTCTTTGTAAAACTTCAACTCCTCTGTTGCACAAACAGATTTTGCATAAGCTGCATCGCCTTCCTCACATTCCAAGGCCACCTTCCGGCTGCCGTGAACCGTAATGGTCCCATTATGACCCGGCATCTTGAGCTGTAAATATACGTAACACGGCCATGCCATGAATTTGGCGTAAGCCGGCCGCCCAAATATGGCATGGTACGGACTTCTTATCTTGACCACCTCAAAGGTCAATTTTTCCACCCTGTAGTTGTTCTCATCTCCGAAGGCCACTTCCAACTCGATCTTGCCGACTGGATAAGCCGACTTACCAGGTACTACACCATGGAAAATAGTGTTTGACTGGCTGAGGTTCTTATCAACCAATCCCATACGGCGAAAAGTGTCATAATAGAGGATGTTGATGCTGCTGCCTCCATCCATGAGCACCTTAGTGAACTTATATCCTCCCACCTGAGGAGCCACCACTAAGGCCAGGTGACCCGGATTGTCTACCCGGGGTGGGTGATCCTCTCTACTCCACACTATAGGCTGCTCAGACCACCGCAAGTAGCGTGGAACCGCCGGCTCGACAGCATGCACGGCCCTCTTATGAAGCTTCTGGTCTCGCTTACACAGACTGGTGGTGAATACATGGTACTGTCCACCGCTAAGCTGCTTGGGATTGGTCTGATAACCCCCCTGCTGCTGTTGGTGACCCTGGCCAGACTGCTGATTAAAGCCCCCTTGACCGTTCGGAGGATTGGAATTTGGGCCGCCGCCTGGGCCATGAAAACCGCCGGCGCCTGAGCCGCCGCCCGGGCCATTGTAATTCTTAAAGGCCTTCATGATTGCACAGTCCTTCCATAGATGAGTCGCTGGCTTCTCTCTAGAGCCATGCCTTGGACAAGGCTCATTCAACAGCTGCTCCAGCGTCGGGCTTGACCCGCCGCCTCGGGGAGGGGGACTCCCCTTACGTCGCTGGTTATTCCCTTGTGAGCTGGCGTTGGCCACAAACTCTAGGCTGCCGTCGGCCTTGCGCTTGCCTCCTCCTTGGTTCCCCGGGTTATGCTGAGGACCCTTGCCATTGCCGTTCTTCTTTCCCTTCCCTGTCCTTTCATCATCTGAAGCGGGGTCCTTGGTACCATCAGAATCAGCGTACTTGACAAGAGCCGCCATTAGTGTACCCATATGATTGCAGTCGCGCTTAAGCCGCCCGAGTTTCATCTTCAGGGGCACAAAACGACAATTCTGCTCCAACATTAGGACTGCAGAGCCGGCGTCCATCTTATCCGAGGAATGTATTATCTCCTTAACCCAGCGAACCCAATGCGTCGTAGACTCACCCTCCTGCTGCTTGCAGTTAGTTAAATCCACAATTGACATAGATTGCCTACAGGTCTCTTTGAAGTTTTGGATGAATCGGGCTTTCAGCTCAGCCCAAGACCCAATGGAATTCGGTGGTAGCCCTTTCAACCAAGTGCGGGCCGTCCCATCTAACATCATGGTGAAGTACTTAGCCATGGCCGCCTCACTGACCTCCAGTAGTTCCATAGCCATCTCGTAACTCTCGATCCAGCCTGCGGGTTGTAAGTCCGCTGTGTAATTAGGCACCTTCCTAGGGCCTTTGAAGTCCTTGGGTAGACGTTCGTTGCGGATAGCTGGCACTAAACAAGGGACACCCCCAGTCCTGGTAGGGATACCCACATCGACGGAAGCCGTCGGATAAGCTGGGGGAGTCTGGTAAGCCGTCAGCCGGGGCACCTGCTCCGCCTCCCGCCGTGCTCTGTCTTGGTCTGCTGCGTGAAAGGCTCCGTTATGAGCCGGGCCATGGCCAGGAGGCGGGTCATGGCGTCAGACGTTACTTGAGCCGGTCACTGAGACCATGTGCCTGCTGTAACTCGGGCTCCGGCCTGGGCGAGGGGTCGAGTGGATCCTGTCCCGGCTATAGGAGTACGCCTCTTGCTGCGCCAGTGCTGTCTGAAGGAGTTCCCTGACCCGGCGGGTTTCAATAGCCGTCGGAGAGTCGCCGTCAACCGGGAGAGCCGCCAGCCGTGCCGCCGCGGCGACCATGTTCTCCAGCGGGTTATTATAATGACCCGGGGGTATTGGCATGTACTGAGGCGGGGCTGGGGGCACCTGGGGAGGCCCCATCACTTGTGGCTGAATAGGGGTCCCAGACCCGGGCACTATGACCCCTGGCGGGTTACTAGATCCTGCACCCAGCGTGTTGAAGAGGTTTCGTGGATCGTAAACCGGAGGGAGTCGGGATTGGGCCTTTTGATGCCTCCTTCTCAGGACCTCATTGGACGCGTTTTGATCCATCGTGAGCCGGAAGGACTGCGCTTGAATCAACTGGGTTTGGGCGTCGAGAGCCGCCCTTTCCACAGCCATCCTGATCCCTTCTGCTGCCAGATCCTCCTTAGCCTTTACTAGATCCAATTTTAACTGCGCCACCTCCGCATCATGCTGAGCTTGATCTGCCGGGTCAACCGTGGCGGTTAACAGAGCCGTCATCTTGTCTCTGAGATCCATTAGTACCTGAGCCGGCGAGGGCACCGGGTTTCCCGCTCCAGCAGCGGGGTTCTGAACAGACTGTGTACCGGCCATAAAGACTCCAACCTGACTTGGCGGCTCAAACGGGTCCGGATTACTGTCACCATCGGAATAACCCATGAGCCTGCCATCTTGAAGTTGGTACAACGAGTTTGACTCGTCGGTGGACGACTCGCCGTCAGAGCCGGCGGCCGCCTCATCACCAGATCCAGATCGATCAGAGGGCCCTCCATGGATACATCCCACAAAAGTGTGCCGTAAGGCAGGCCGGGCCCGGGCGGGTCGTGCACGCTGAGCCGTCTCGATGGGATAGGCGCCGAGATCCTGCTCAGGGCCCGGCTCACCAATCTTGCCAATGAAAACATGAATTCCGCCGAAGGGGACCCGGTACCCGTACTCAATTGAGCCGGCGTCGGGGCCCCAGTTTGCATCGTCGATATAGAGCTTGCCGCGACGACTCTTGGTCATCCGGCCCACAGCGTATCCCTTGAGCCCTTCGAAGTTGCCCTTCAAGAACTCAAATCCACCGTGCGCTTGCCCCACGGTGGGCGCCAACTGTCGTGGAATTGTCACGGCAGATGTCCTCGAGCTAGGACTTAGTCGTGGAGCCATCGCAGCTAGGAAGGTTGAAGGGGTTAATGCGGGACAAGGAACACGAGGGTTTATACTGGTTCGGCCCCTTACGGTGAAGGTAAAAGCCTACGTCCAGTTTGGGGTGGTATTGATTAGGGTTATGATCACCAGGGAGCTAAACTGTTACGCCCGGCTCTCGATGAGATTCTTCTCTGCCTTAAACTGCTGCCGGGTCGTCCCTTTATATAGGGAGGCTGACGCCCTGCAGCTCTCAGAGTCCCGGCCGGCTCATAAGAGTGTCCGGCTCGGACTCTCAACTATTCTTGCCTTACACTACAAGTTCTACCATAGTAATGATTGTAACTACGGGCTTTAAGCCATATCCGGGTCTTAAGCCCATCTTTGGCCCACCATCTTTAAGCTTGGTGCCGGGCTTCTGGTAATGACCATATGAGTAACCCGGCCCCTCCAGGCGGGTGACTCTAAGGTCTACATCCTCAATAGGACTCGTGTGCGAAAACTATTTTACAAGTGGTTTCTCGTAGGATAGTTTAGCCAAGAGTCAAAGCTGGCTTGCTGCAACAACTCCACCACCTTCTTGAGAATGTGCATATATAGTAGGATCTGTTGTAAGACTTGCTGAGTACCTTTGTACTCATGTTGCTTTAATTACTGTTTTCAGAGGACAACACCGCCCCCTCCGATGGATTTGCCACCCAGGTGGTGATCTGAGCTTGTGAAGGGCCTATGTAGATAGACAGGCTTCGTCAAGCCTTCTTTCTTTCTAGTGTCTGTACCCAGACAAGTTTGCTTCCGCATGTGCTTGTATGTTTGTATGACTTGAGTGTCGGGTCATGTGACCCCTATCTGTATGAACATGTTATGTATGGCTCCCCGAAGCCTTTAAATAAAGTACTTTGAGTTGTAGAGTTTTGTTGTGATGCCATGTTGTATTTACTCATATCGAGCATATTGTGTGTATGATTGAAATGCTGGGTATGTGTGGGATCCGACAATCTAGTTGTTTATCCTTGGCAGCCTCTCTTATGGGGAAATGTAGTCTAGTGCTTCCATGAGCCATAGTAGTCCGCTACAGCCCGGTTCACCGGAGTCCTGCTAGCCCAGCACTACTGCTCCAGACGCTTGACTGGCCGGCATGTGTTTCACATCGTTCCTGTGTCTGTCCCTTCGGGGAAATGTCACGCGGTGACATCCGGAGTCCTGCCTAGCCTGCTACAGCCCGGGTTCCCGGAGTCCTGTTAGCCCAGTGCTATAGCCCGGTTTCACACGCTGCTGACCGACATGTTCGATGTTGATTCATGTATGCCTGTCCCCGTACGTTAGTGCCGCTTTGGGTTCACGACTAGCCATGTCGGCCCAGGTTCTCTGTCATATGTATGCTAGCGACACAATCATATACGTGAGCCAAAAGGCGCAAATGGTCCCAGGCCATGGTAAGGCGACACCCGTGGGAGTACCGTGCGTGAGGCCGCAAAGTGATATGAGGTGTTACAGGCTAGATCGGTGTGACTTAGAATCAGGGTCCTGACAAACTAATCACAATTTAACTTTAGAAGTAGCAACGAATCTCTCACGAAGATGCTAGTTCTAACTAATATTTTATTATAATTGGTGGCACGTGTAGGTTTTTTCAGAGTTAAGCATGCTACTTGTTTGTTTTTCTGTAAGAACTCGACTGTTATTGATGGCACTGAAGTTTACTGGGACGGCATCCAGAAGTTCCTACACTTTATTGATCGTCTTGAGGTCCTTGTGGGGCGTTTCAATGGTGGAAGGCCACGTGGGATATGTGTGCCACTGTTGCACTCGTTGAACAGGTCCAACTGTGTCAAGAAACTTATGGTACGAGTTGTTTTCTATTATATATGTTGTTCATAAACTCCTGCTTATACACAGTTTTACAGCTGTGATCTTCTTGAAACAGAAACTGCCCAGTTCTATTGTTCCTATACAGATGCCTGACCATGGTCGGGTCAGACTTGCGCTTCGTCACAACATGATGTTTATGTCGACCTACTCCATTCCCCTTGGAGGTGAAAAGATACTTATTCATGGGTGGTCTCAAATAATGAAGGCCTGTACATCTTGGAGAATAGGAAAGAAGATTATGTCCCTGCTTGTCCATGGCTCTAAAGTGAATATACTATTTATTTACCACATTGTGAGATGAAGCCGCTTTCAGAAGGTTGTGGATGCGCGGGGTGGCGCCTGGGCCTTGTCCTGGGGCTTGGCGGCCTCACCCTTGGTAAACTGTAGGCAAAGTAGCACTGTTCGATATGTGTTTTGTATGGTTGAACCTGTATAAGTACTCATACTGCTTTCAGCTATAGTTGTTAAGTGCCCCTGCTGGTTTCAGTTAAGGTTGTTAAGTACTCCTACTGCTTTTACAGTCTATCGTGTTTCTTCAGTCCTGTCTTCCTCCAGCCGCCAAAACCAAACCAGCGCCGGCGGGGCCGCCTGCTTCCGCCTCCCATGGCTGGCTGCGCCTCAGCGCACGCATCGCCGCCCCACCGTCTCCTAAATCGTTAACGCCAACGTCCGAGGCCTCGCTGTCATCCTCCGCGCGCTTTGGTGCGCTCGCAGCGGCGCCGCCCTCTCGCGTTGTCAACATGGTCAACAAACAACAGGAATCGGCAGAGGACTATACATGGAGACAGTAGGGGCCCACCATGTCCATGGCCGGACGCAGGGAAGTTCCTCATTTTATGTTATATATACTCCATTGTCAGCGTATGGAAAAAGAAAATGCTTCCTCCTAATGGTTTCCTGACATCTGGGACCGACGACATTGTCAGCGTATATAGTCAATAGACAAGAGAACACCACAAGATCGGCTGACACCTTGGACATAGCTGCACGGGCAGTATTTTTTTGTTATTGTTGAGATGGAGCAGGGTTTCAACTGGGCTGTGGCCCGTCTAGCCTAGGATTATATTTTATGTTCACCATATGACCAGCCCAGCTATTTTTTCTTTGTCAAAATGAGCCAAGTATATTTTTTCTAAAGAATACCCAATCCAGGCCTACTTATTTTTCTACGCCCTGACGGGCTGCAACTCTTTCAAGACACTTGCAAATCTTGAAAGTAATATGAAATGGGTTGTAAATATAAAAACAGATGACAAATTGGCAATTACTTTATAATTTCTGAATTTTTTCACATTTTCAGATTCCTATTTCACTCTGCTTTAACCTAATTTAAATATATCTTCAAAGCACTTTAAATCTAGCTGGCCAACAAAAAATAGTTTGGCAAATCTGGCTGGTTGTAAATATAACCTATTTTCACATTTACGTATTAAAAATAGTTTGGAACCCACGGAAATATGCAAATTTTTGTTTAAATTTTTAACCTTCGCCCTGGCCAACGAAAAAGCAGACTGCAATAAATTGTATAAGAAGTTGCAACGAGCTATATATAAATTATTAAAAAAATAGGGAATGGTCTGACTTGTGGGCCTAATAAGTTGACGCGTTTGACACGTATGCAAGATTTTTTACTTATTATATACGTCAACAAACGATTCTAGCAAACGTAACCGTTGGATGTCAATCCAACGTCCGTCGTGTTTCTTCAATATCTGATCTTCTTGCTCCAGCCGCCAAATCCAGCGCCGGTGGGACCGCCTGCTCCCGCCACCCGTGGCCGGCTATGCTGCCGCGCAGGCCTCACCGCCCCTACTACTCCCACCGCTGGCTAGGCCATCCCTCTACTCACCCACATCCCTCCACTACTGTGGCTTCGCCGCCTCCGGGTCATTCCCTTCCTAGGTCTCGCCATCGTCCATCGCGCTGGTATTCTTGGCACGGCATGGTCAACATTGTCAACGAACGACAACATCGGAAGAGGGATGTACATGGAGAGGCTGACAGTTGGGACCCACATGGTCCATGGCCGCACGCAAGCAAGTACCTCCTTCTTACGCCAAAAAGAATGAATACTCCCACTGATAGCTCGGACCCACTAGCTATATCTTCGCACGCAAGGAAGTGCCTCCTTATTACCCACAAAAAAATGAATACTCCCCCTGCTAGCTGGGACCCACCATTGTGGGAGGCTGACTTGTGGGTCTACTAAGTTGACGCGGACGGAGGGCTTTGTCAACTTAGTCAATATGAATGATTCTAGCTCCTGTGACCGTACGATGTCCATCCAACGGCCGTAGTGCTTCTTCAACCTCTGCTCTTCTTGTTCCAGCCGCCCAAAGCAGCGCCGGTCGTGCCGCGTGCTCCTGCCTCCCATGGCCGGCTTTGATGCCGCGGAGGCCACATCGCCCCCTACTACTCCAACCATTGGCCAGGCCCTACGGCGATGACAGCCTCACACCACAGCTGAACCAGTGAACCCTCGTACTGCTCTCCGCGTGGGCATCCATTGTCGCGTCTTCCCCGGCTCCGTGTCGTCCCCTTCCTAGGCCTCGCCGTCGTCCACCGCCCTGGTGCTCTCAGCATGGCGTGGTCAAGGAACGACTTTCCATCGAAAGAGTACTGTACGTGGAGACGCTGACAGCTGGGTCCACTACTAGAAAAAGGCTTACTAGTGGCGCACCAGTTTTGCCTACTAATGGCGCACTACTGGTGCGCCACTAGCATCACGCCACTAGTAATTTTTACTAATGGCGCACCGCTGGTGCGCCATTAGTATCTGGTACTCTAATGGTGCACCAGGCAGTGCGCCATTAGTATGCCTCCCAGGGGGCATGTGCTTTGCCATACTAATGGCGCACTGGTGGGTGATGCGCCATTAGTATCCTTTGGCATACTAATGGCACACGTCTGGGTGATGCGCCATTAGTATGTATATTAGGGATTTTTTTTCTTTTCTGATATTTGCACAGATTACAAAATATATTATTGGACAGAATATAAACAGCACCACACAGCAACAGCAGATTCATCGAATACAATAGAAGATTAGTCTCCGAATACAATTCATCATATTAGTCTCCGAAATCAAAAGACCGAACAAAGATAGAACATTACAAGCCTCGAGACCACGAGTAGCGAGTTTGTCGAAATTAATACTAATCCTAACAAGTCCTACTAATCATCATCATACAACTTCTACTCGTTATTAATAACAAGTCATACGATCATCATCCCGATAGTCATCGAACCAACCCTACTTAATTGTTCTTAGCACATGATCATCAGTATTAGGCAGGACCTAAAATACCCTATTTAAGGTAAAATAGCATAAAACAATATAGACCCTGACTCTCCATTATGGAGAATGGAGATCATCCTGTCTCCAATTCTTGCGCGGCGCTTCCTTTTGCTTCCAAGAACCTCCTTACGACTATCCATACATTTTTTCCATTCTCTGATTAGCATGTCTCCACTTCTTCTAGAAATCCGGTATGGACAGTTGAGATTTGTAGGATGACCTGGATATAAGTTCAAAACTTGAAGGCTGCCATTCTGATACATCAAATGAGGCACACAATCCTCTGGGATTCTCTGTTGAAAAACATAGTAATAACTTCATAGTTAGCAATGATGTACTAGTTTTAGAAGTATGCAAAAGATGCACGGATGTCGTAATAGTACAAAATCTTACCAGGGTATCTCCATGGTAGTTACCGTAGTTCAACACGTGCACTAGTGGCACGTATTGACCATAATGTTGAGGAGTTTGATTGTAGATATTGTAATTCTCAAGATCAGTACAAAATCCGACCAGATGATTTTTCTCCTAATAAGTTAACTCGGAGCCATCGGTGTAGTGGGTTTTGTCTACCATTTTCCGCACAGTTTTTGAACAATCAAAATAAGCTGTCAATGGACATAAGTTGTCAACTATTTTGAAATAAACAATATAGATTAGTTAATAATTAACTATGTTTGAGAAACTCACATAGCGGTAGAACTGGAGGCATATCAACAAGGACCCAAATGTCCATATTATCTTGGTCGA
Source organism: Triticum aestivum (assembly GCF_018294505.1). Taxonomy (NCBI): domain Eukaryota; kingdom Viridiplantae; phylum Streptophyta; class Magnoliopsida; order Poales; family Poaceae; genus Triticum; species Triticum aestivum. The sequence goes on from NC_057802.1 coordinate 150,801,164, forward strand.
TGCCAGGATCACCAAGATCCATGGTGACAAGCATACCCTCATCAAAACCATACATCTTGCAAAATGCTTCCCAATTTTTGCAACCAAAATGGGTTACGCTCTCAGCATTATACAGATTTACTTCAAAATCCACATCATGATGTGTCCTTAGGTGAATTTTCTTCGTTTCAAAATTTTCATGATCTTCAAAATCCATCCTCTCCAAGACATAGCGTCTTGCATGGCATGGGATAAACTATACTCGAATTGTAGAAGATGAAATTACACGTTGGAATAGTTGAAGTCATGCTTAATTATGAAAAAAAACACTTGTCGTCGTTGCATACCGTTTCAACTTCGAAGATCTCCTCGAGCTTAATGCTGAAGCGCCGATCATCGTCCAGGTGAGGCCTGTCGCACAGACCTCGACCGTCGTGGCACCAGTCGCACTCCCCCGAGAGACTTCCGTCGTCCGATGAAGACATTTCCTATGTTCATAATTCAAAACTACATCATCTCTGTTGGGTCCAATAAGATAATCCACAGTGTGGTGAAAACACGCTCATCCAAATAGAATATGTGGTATGGGCTTTTCTAGTAGGTCATCCTACCAGATTAGGGTTTATCGATGACGAGCAACTGACATTAGTAATAACTATGAGTAGATATCACACTTCTATATGAATAACACAAGAGGCAGTTGATCCTACTTAATTAAGTACTAAGATACCCCGGCCCATGCATTAGTGGGAAGTGCCCCATATGTCCTATTTTTTAGCAAAGTCATGCTAAAATTCACGGAAAATTTCAGCATGACCTTTGCTGAAAATAGGACATATGGAGTACCCGAATTTGCCGGAACGGAAGTTAATCGACATTCCAGCAAACTCAAGGGCCTCTCGGGGTACCTGCAAAATCATCACGACACGATGGTCGCAGACAAAACCCAGCAAACTAGCAATTGATGGATCAACACGTAAAACATGTCCAATAAGAGCATATAATTCAACAACTCCACTGAAAATGAGAGCTGAAAGATGCAGGGAGCACAAACAACTCAGAAAAAGGATGCAAGGAGCACAAAGAGCTACACTCTGAATCTTTTATCTATTTATACCTGTAAAATAGCACTCCGATGCTGGCCTTGACAAATGATCCCACTATGTTGTTTGCTGGAATCTACAAAATGATCCCACTATGTTGACAAATGATCCCACTATGTTGTTATAATTGAGAACACTGTAACAAAATCAAAACCACAATAAACAGTGGTCAAATAAAGAAGAAGGAACAATTTATTTGTACTGCAAAAAAGGATAGAGTGAAAAGTTAATGAGGATGAGTCACATAAACCAATTCAGATCACTCCCTCCCCAACACTGGCAATGCTCACTAGATCTTTATAAACCTGGGTACTTGTTTGGGATAAAAATAATAGAAGGGATTTCAGGAAGGAGTTCAAAACATATAACATTGGAGGGTTAGATTCAATTTAACCTCTTGTACCTCCTGTACATGTGTGAATTAAGGAGTAGCAAGCACAGGAACAGCAAAATTGAGAGATGACAGAAAATCAAGGCACAAATTACACAGAACCATGAAGCTAAACTATAACTATTTAAATGAAGGCATTGTTAGAAAAGACAACATAGTTCAGTAAAGTCATGAACATCAATACTGCAGAATTTAGAGACCACTTAGTACTGTAAATTCAGTTAGCAACAAGACAGAGAAATTGCACTTAGATTTCAAAGAAAAATATGACTACTCCACACTGTAAATCATCAACATTGACACTGTAATAACTATATACTCCACACTGTAAATAGACAGAACTTTTTTTGCCACAACTTGAATCTGCAGATTATCACGAGGAGTGAAGCAATTTTGATTTACAAACATAGTTACTCCTACTACTTATCTGCGGTTGCCCAGATCATAATTGCATCATGCTTGCTTATCTGAGACTAATACAAAAAGAGAAGAGCAGTTTTAAACAGAGCAGAAGAAGTACTAGTGCAAGAACGAATGTAAGGTTCAGAAAATCCATCACAGGAGCAAGAAGAAGAACAACAGTTTTACTAGCTTGCATGAACAAGTGGAGCAAATTGCTCAGAGGTGCTGCTGGAGATGCTGTCGGGGCGGCGGGCCGCTGGACAAGGAGGAAGGAGGAAGGAGGAGAGGTACCTGGGCGGGCGCGGCCGGTCGCCGGAGGG
>NC_057802.1:150804695-150945275 GCF_018294505.1 Triticum aestivum
GGGCTGGGGAGGGTGCGGTGGGTCGTCGGCGGCGGTGGAGCAGGGGAGCTAGGGTGCGGTGGGTCGTCGGCAGCGGTGGAGCGGGGGAGGGTGCGGGGGGTTGGCGGCGGCGCCCGGTGGAGCGGGGTAGAGGGTGCAGGGGGTGCTCGGCGGCGAGGGGGACCGGAACTGGCGAGGTGGGATAGCGATCGAGATGGAGGGGGCCGGATCGAGATCAAGTGTCCATGAAATATACACTAATGGCGCACGGGGAGCAGTGCGCCATTACTAGCTTAAACTAGTAATGGCGCACTGCACCAGGTGCGCCATTAGTAGTTTTGCAAAAAAGTAAAAAATAAAAAATATATTTTAGTGGCGCACTATGCTGCTGGTGCGCCATTAGTAGTTACAACTAGTAATGGCGCACTATGTCCTGGTGCGCCATTAGTATGTCTGGCAAAATAAAAAATAAAATTTGTTACTAATGGCGCACCGTTTGTCTGGTGCGCCATTAGTGTCTTTCACACTAATGGCGCACCAGCACATGGTGCGCCATTGCTATATAGCAATGGCGCACCACATGTCTGGTGCGCCATTAGTGGCCATTCCATCTGTAGCCCTTTTCCTAGTAGTGGTCCACGGCCGCAGCAAGGAAGTGCCTCCTTATTACGCGGAAAATAATGATTCCTCCCCCTGACAGTAGGGACCCACCGGACAGGCCACCGTATTTCGTGAAAAAACGTTTCCCCCTGACTGCTGGGGCCCACCAGCTACATCTTCGCACGCAAGGAAGTGCCTAACAGTCGGGACCCACCTGGTCGAAGCGTACGCAGCGTTGTCATTCTGGTCGCGAACGTGTACGTACATACTGGTCGATGTAGATGTGCGCACGTGTCGTAGTACAGGCGCGCACGTAGCATGTACATGTATGTACAACGGCCAAGGTGCAAGCAAGTAAATACGGCCACGTACGTACATACGGGCGGGGTCTCGAACGCCTACTCACGCATACGTACGGCCAGGGCTCGTGTACATAGAAGTGTCGGAATGGAGAAACTGCGTCGTCATCTTGTTCATGGGGAGGCAACGGAATGTGTCATGTTCATCGGGAGGCAACGGAACGCGTGTTGTTCGTCGGGAGCCAACCGGCTTGGACGGAACAACCGATGGAAACGAGGCATGGCGTACCGCAGAACGGAGGAAACGGCCTTGTGTTCGACCGGCCACGGTCGAAATTCGTCGGGAGGGGTCTGGCGTACCACAAAACGAAGGAAACGGACTTCTCTTTGACCTCCTATGGTCAAAACGGGCTCCTGTTGATTGGGAGGGGTGTGGCGTACCGCAAAACGAAGGAAACGGACTTGTGTTGGAGCGCTACGGTTGAAACGGGGGTCCTGTTCATCGGGAGGGGTGTGGTGTACCGCAAAACAGGACTCCACGGGATACTGTTCATCTCCACCGTCGACCTCATCCAGCCTCCACGGGCTACTGTTCATCCACCGTCGACCTCCTCTAGCCTCCACCTGCGACTATTCATCCACGGGCTCCTATTCATCCAGCCTCCACTGCGCGCTCCTCCACCGGCTACTGTTCAACCTGCCCTCTCCACGGGGTCCTGTTCAACCACCCCTCCACGGGCCACTGTTCACCCAGCCCTCCACCGGCTACTGTTCAACCAGCCCTCCACGGGGTCGTCCTATCATCCAGCCCTCCACGGGGTCGTCCTGTCATCCAGCCCTCCACAGGTTCCTGTTCATCCAGCCCCCAACTGGCTCGATCGGGGTCCTGTTCATCCAACCCCCCCCCCCAACAATGCTCCACTATTCATCCAGGGAAGGAGGCAGCAGTATTTGATCGGCTTCAGTCAGCAGCAGTAGCAAAGGAATCACTCGGGTTCTGTCGGGGATATACCCCACGGTATGACCTGGCCAGAAGTATGACCTGGCTAGGACTTGGTGACCCGGCAGATTATAAGCCATATTATAAGCCAGATTGTAAGCCGACGGACAGTTATAAGCCAGATTATAAGTCAGATTGTAAGCCAGATGGTAAGCCGGTAGATCGTTATAACCCGACAGAGTCGCCTGGGGTTAATAAGCCCGAGACGTTAAGAAGCCCATGGAGAGAAGCCAGTGATGAGAAGTCAGAATAGTTTAAGTCTTAATCCAACTAGGACTCTACATGTAACCCGCCCCTTCAAATTATATAAGGAGGGGCAGGGCACCCCAAGAGGGACAAGAAGTAATCTTAGGGCTAGAGACAACTAGGAGAGCCGGAGAGAAGGCGACTCTCTCATGATGATAATGAGACCTAGCCACAAACAACATGTAGGGTTGTTCGGATGATGTTTCCTGTGGCCTGAAGCTGTCTAAACCCTTGTCTTGTGTTGCGTCTCTCGATTCCGATCAACTCCTCTCAAGCTATCACATAGATGCGTTGGCCTCATGACTAAGTCCGCACACTAGGACATCTGCCGTGAAAATTCCACCACAGTTGGCGCCCACAGTGGGGGCTGCGCACGGTGGTGATGAGTTCTTGAAGGAAAATAACCGGTTTCGAAGGATTCACATAAACCAGAAGTTCATCAGTCAAAGATCAAAATAATTTTTTAGAGATGGATTATACAAAGTTGAGATCAAGAGGAGTTAGGGTTACGCCGCCATCCTATGACTTATTTGGTGGACGTTGAGTCGCCGAGATCAAAGGATTTTCCGAAAGCATCCGATCAAACGCTGCCGTCGCGTGTACCTGTACTAAAACTCCAAACCAGAGAAAACAAAGTCAACTACGACCTGGAGATTTGGGCGAGGCTCTCGCTTCGCTCCATTTCCGTCTCCAACTAGAGCAACTCCGAGTGACCCCGTCGCACAAGCCTGGCTGGCCGGATCAGCCGCGGTTTCTCATGGCCTCGAGCCGCCTGGTTTCACCACTGAGCTGCCCCTGCCTTGGAGTCTCTCCGTGTTAAGACGCCGAGCCGCCGCTGCCGCAGCCGGCCGGTTCTGTCGCTACGCCTCGAGCCTCCACCTGCACTACTGTGGCCCACGGCTCTGCGGCAAGCCGCCTACGCCTGAGTCGCCGGCCTCGAGCCGCCCCTTCTGCCGCATGCCCGCAGCGCTGTCTCCGCTGCGACAAGTCACCGGATCACCTCCGCGCTAAGTCGCCGTTGTGGACGCCTCACTCTGCCTCCCCGGGGGCCCCTCGAGCTGTTCCCCAGGAGCAGCCTGCTCACCTCCGCCACCCGCGAGTCGCCTGAAAACCGCCGTCGACGAGTCGCCTCGCCTCAGCATTGAGCCCGCTCGCTATTTCTGAACTGCCGTTATGGCTTTACCTGGCTTTCCGAGCCGCTCAATCACCAGCTCTGCCCTATCTACGCCATGTCGCCGTTGCCGCTGCAGGTACACCTCAAGCCGGCCTCTGTCGTTGAGCCGCCGCTACCTCCGTAGCCGCCTGTTTTCGCCGACTCAAATCTACGGTTCTTGTTCTAATTAAGCCGCCTGTTGCCAACGCGAGATGAGCGCCCGCGGTCCCAGCCTTGAGTCGCCCCTGCCGGAGCAGGCCTCGACCCGCCACCTCCGCTTGGAAGTCGGCCTGCCTGCCTTGTCTTTGATCCGCTGCCATCGCCCCTACAGCGAGGACAAGCTGCCTCGCTGCTCCAAGTCGGCCCTGCCTTGCCAGCCTTCGCTGTTGCCTGTACCGCCTTGAGCAGCTGCTGCTCACCTCCCAATCAGCAGCGATCTGTTTCTCTTAAATTGGAAGTACCAATACTAATGCCAAGGCCTCAATTCAACCAAGAGCTGAGCACTCCACGCAAGGATTCAAACTCCAAAAAACAAAGGAATTATTTAGATGGCACAGATATCGAGGAGCTGATCTGCCAAGTCTAATGCGTTGGTCTTTGCCTGAAATGCCAAGTTGCCATTGTTGCTCCATGTACAACCATCCAAGTCTGATGCGATTAAAGCTACTAGAAAAAGAGAGATCAAGCATCAGTCAAAATAATCAAGTCAAACTATAGCGATGGCGGGGTGTACAGGGAATTAAAAGGAGCGTCATGTGCGGCACTACTACTCCGCTGCGGCCTCGCCATGCCTCAAGTTGGTCTCCGTCAGAGCTGGCCGGATCGCCATTGCAAGTTACCTCCGCGCCAGCCGGTGTTGACCCGCCGTGCCAAGGCCAGTTTTCACCACTGTTATGGCCTCTGTTGCCGCGAAACTCGCCGACGCAGCCGCCGCGTTTTACCTCAAACCGCCACTCTGCCTTGTCCGTCCTCGAGTATGCCCGTGGCTCGCACGAGTGGCCGGTCTCTACAGCTCGCCGTAGCCGCAGTCGGTGGCCGCGTCTTTTCTATCTCCACCTGGCGGTTCCAGCACTATTTGCGCTTACCCTGCTTAGTTGAGCCGGCCTACGGCTCTGCCTGCTCCCCAACAACCACTGCGCACACAGAAGAGGAGAAGTAGCCAGGTGCTCGTGTGAGGAGCTTGCAAAAACCAGCATGGATTGGTCAACCATCCGGATGGATTGTGCAAAGAACACAAATGATCAGTGTACATATGGCAATGATTGTGAGCCGTCGCGGTCTCTGTTTCAGCTGCAGCTTTGCGCCAAGTGGCTCCTACAACCGCCTTGCCTTCGCCAGCGCACCGCCTGCAAGACGCCGCCTCGGCCTTATTCGGAGCCGCTGGCTTTGCTCCAATTCACTAAAATACCCTCTACCGCAGCTCGCATGTGTCGTGAGTCACCACGCCGTCTAGGCCACTATGGCTTCGTCTCCGCCGAATCCTGCTGCTTCACGCCAAGCCACCGGCCTCCGTTGCTTGATCGGTCCACCTCCACAGCCGTCGCCTCACCTGCGCCGGTGAGTTGCCGCTGCTACCGCCCACTTCCAAACTGCTCTGCGGCCTCACATTGATGCTGTCACAGCCTCGCGCTGCTCCGAGTCACCGCCCCTATACTGCTGCTTCACCCATCCGCGGCCTAGAGCCGTCACTTCCGCGGCCTTGAGTCACCGCTTGCTGAGGGCTAGCCCCTATTCCGCAGTACTGCATGTCCAGCCGCGGCCTTGAGTCGCCCCGCCTTGTCGCGTGCATCCGTCACCGTCTAATCCTTGCGATGAGCCGCCACGCTACTGCGACCTTGAGCCGCCCTGCGGCCACTGCCGCCGTGCCTTGAGCCGGCGGGGAAAGCCGTCCCCATTGCCTTGAAGTCGCCGGTGTGTCGGCCTCCTGTTGCTTCTGCTTCAAGTTGCCAAATCGCTCGCGCACCCGGGCCGGGTCGCTGCTCGTGGCCGCCCCCCGTGCTACACCCCGCAGCTCCGCCCGGTGCCCCTTTGCCGCCCCGCTATTGCCGTGGAGTGCCTCGCCTCGCCCTGGTTGCCTCCATGGCATGGCTGTGCCTCACCTCGCCGCCTGCAGGCTCTCTTACGCCAAGTCGCCGGTGCGTCCCCGCCTTTGCCTCGCCTTGAGCCGCCACCACCATGCTTTGAGCCGTCCGCTGCATTGGAAAAGTGGGGGCTGACCGTGGAAAGAAAGAAAAGTCAAAAGGCCTTAGTGCCCGACCAAAAATAAAAAAAATCCAATGGCCAAACATGACCCGGAGGATCCCTTCTGAGCCGCCCGGTGCCGCGTTTTAAGCCATCGCCTCTGTCATTGTTGTTGCAAACCTACGGCTCACAAATTCTTGATAAAACATATCAGGTGAAATCCATCTATCAAGTTTCTATTGATACATCTTTATTTTCATCAGGAACAATTACTTTCGTTTGTGCAAATTCTTATGCACAATTCATAATTGCAAAGGAGACCATCAAACTATGGTCCTTGCCTACATCGGACGGATCAATGGACAAGGTCATTTATAACCCGTTGAGATTCAACATATTCCAGCGTTCCGCTGTTCAACTATATGCCGGTTTACATCACGGTCAAATATGGAGAATCTCAAGCCAACTCCTCGAGTCGTCTTAAGACTCGGGGGCTACAATGATATGACTCAGCAAGCCTTGCAAGTTTCAGCAAATTCAAGAACCCCAGGACGTTGAAGGGGAAGATAACCTGGTCTCGGAGGCTGCTTCCATATTGATGAAAATTTAAAGGCCGTCAGAAAATTTCCGGCTCAAAATGAAGATTCCGGTTTAAAATTCGGCTCAAGAGACACCTCTCTCCCATAAAGCTTTGAAGCTCTCAATATCCGGTTTAACATTCGGTTCAAAAAGAATCCATCTCTCGCAAGTTTGAGTTCTTAGGAAAAAGCTAAAAGGTTGCCAAAGAGAATTTGCTGCCATGATGCGCGGTTCAAACATGGGGATCCTTCCTTATTGGCTTATCTTATTGGTCACTTGGGGGCTTCCTCTTCAAACATAGGTGTATTCACCAAAGAGAACATGGCGTTACTACCCCCTTAACCGAATATGTCACTTGGGGGCTTCCTATTCAAACATAGGTGTATTCACCAAAGAGAACATAGCGTTACTACCCTCTTGACTGGGTTATCTTGTTCAAAAATAGGTGTATTCACCAAAGAGGATGTAACCCTTGCGGGTTATCCTGCCTGTATGTTAGATGCTTCTCCATCAGGTAATCCTGATTGACCCGCTGAAGTCTTAACAGTCAATCTTTTAAACAAGACCCTAAACTCGTTAAGGTTAAAAAATCGTTTTTTCATGTGAGGGTACGGCTTACGGATAGCAAGGATGAACCGAGGCTATTAAGCCGCCTTCATTGAAACTCGGTTAAACCTGCCTGTTTGCATGATGCTACTCTGACCTTGTGTACTCTTGATAAGTCAATCCATATGGACCTTGAACTTATCCATGTTAAAACATCGATTGGGTCATGTGAGAGCCTGCTTACAAAAAGCAAGGATAAACCAGTGGTTATCATGCTAGTTTCATTGAAGTAAGATTCAAGCTTCAAAAGCTAACATTTTTTACTCTATTGTCATACACATACATCATCATCATAGCATGCGTCATATATGCATGGATATACTAGTTTATATTGCAGGAACCGGTTTTCAAACCAGGTTATATTATTCAAACCTTTAATAGCCAACATGACTGGATTTTTATTATGGTTGTCAATAACTAGTATTATGATTGAGGTTGACAAAGCCGCTTCAGAGTAATGGCTATTATTTCCTCATCCAAGAATACCAGCTCGCACCGAGGAGTATGGTTCAATATTGATATGCAAGGCATTCAACAATATCATACGGACAGTGGCACTACAAAAAAATACACTTCCGTGATGATACGTGTTTGTCATAGTAGGTCACATTTTCTGTCATGCATGTACATCCATGACAAATTTATGACAGAATCAAGATAGTCATACCTATGCTGTCGTAGAAGTGTTCCATGACATTACCAAAATTATCATCACGGAAGTGCCCACTTCCATGACGATAAATCGCGCGTCATGGAAGTGCTTTCGTCAAGGGTGACTGACACGTGGCATCCACCGTAATGGGTCGCCGTTAAGCTACAGGGTCCGGTTTTGGATCCGATAACCCGTTAACAGCCTGGACCAATGAGGATTTTCCACGTGTAAAATTGTCATTGGCCGGAGGAAACACGTGTTGGCTCACCGTTGGGACAGATGTCATCCACTCATTGGACAGGAGGCGCCTATGATAGATCGACACGTGGCACGGCCCATTAGTGGCCCATTCCGGTGAAAAAGGCCGACCCAGTAAGATTAGCAGGACGGCCCATATAAGGCCTACTTGTGTCAGGTCCATTTAATCCCATGGCCCATACAAGATGTGCGAATTTGGCCCGTCAACGGCCCGTTAACGATTTGACACCATTGCAGCCCATCGTCAGTTCGAGCCCGTTAACAGCCCACTATATATTTGGGCTCAATATCGGCCCAATGTGGTTTCGGCCTGTTAATGGCCCATTCAAGGGATGGGCCAATTTTCAAGATGTACATCCTTCGGCCTTTTAGCGACCCATTTAAGTGTTGGGCCAATTTCCGGCCCGGTGTGTCTTTCAGCCTGGTGACGGCCCATAACTGAGTTGGGCCATTAGCAGTCGAACCTGAGTTTTGGCCTTTTAATGGCCCATGCTCTTCATGGTCCAATACCAGTCGGGTTTCTTTTTCGGCCTGCTAAAGGCCCACAACACATTTGGGCCATTTACAGTACGACCTGACTTTCGGCCTCTTCGCGGCCAATGCTCTTCATGGTCCAGTATGAGCCCGCTGTCACTTTCGGCCTGCTAAAGGCCCACAGTATAGTTGGGCCATATGTAGCTCGACCTAGCATCGTCCTGTTAACGGCCCGTGAAATCAAATGGGCCCGCCTGTTGCCCGCTTCAATGTCGACCTGTTAACGACGCAGGATGTAAGAGGCCGACCATTAACAGTCGGCCTGGTAATGACCCATTAACTTAATGGGCCCATTAACTTAACGGGCTTGTTAACTTAATGGGCCCACTAATCGTACATGTCTTGGGGCCCAATTAGATAAATTGAGCCCATTATGACGATCAATTATGCACAAGACCAAAACCAATCAAGCAAAGGTACGACATACAGGGAAAAACGTTGCACATCCAGCATATATTACAGGAAATTACATCCACTTGGCAATCAAAGATTGATGCCAGTGCAAATAAATGAACAGAACCTAACGATCTACAACATCACAATCTGCAACCTCAGCGCGGATGACGCCCATAAGCATGTGCGCAAGTTCTTGCTTCTTTGCTACATTGTCTCTGAAAACATTGAGCAGCTGTTGTTGCGCATGAATGTGCACCTCTGATTCCTCCACCATTTCCATCATTGCTTCAGCCATTAATTCGTTCATAAACATACAGTTTTTCCGTTGCATTCGAGACAGAGGAAACTGAACAGATTCAGATGGCGGTTTTGGTAGGCTTGTATTATTGATAGTGGAGAGTGTCTCGACCACTGCATCATAACATAAATTAGGAGGGGAACCGAATAGATTAATCAAGAGTTATTGCCATATTACCTGGCCTAGATTTGTTGGAAAGAAACAATGGTGTTGCCTTGCTATTTTCATAGTTTGTCTTCTTATCTTCAGCAGCCTGCACCAAATTAACACACTAGCATTGCTATCATTGGCCAGGTTAGATAATAGGAAAGCAACATTGACACAACGAACGTTCGGGCAACCAGACCACACCAGCCTACACCAACACAATATGGCACATCTATCATCAGCCAGGTAAGGTAATACGAAAGCAACATTGACACAATGAATGAATGGGCAACCAGAGTAGCATTACAATTCAGTAATGTGCATGACATGAGATAGTACACTCATGCAGCTCAGTATGCAAAACTACCAGGCAGTTTTCCTTACAAAAATCAACATTCTCGCCTTTAACATTTTGCTACAACTGAATTTAGATCAGATAAAGGTTGGATTCACACTGATTAACAAAATACATGTCGATGTAAAAATATAGTGATATACAGCAGGTACTTACATCAGCATTGGAGCACAGAGAATTCCCGCAAGATACTTTCCTCGAATACGATCCTAGTACAGAAAGTCTTCTATCCTTTAAGCTTATTTTCTAAAAGAGAGATGGGTAAGAAACATGTAGAAAATATGATCAGAATGCTAGAACATTTCATGATGCGAGGATACGCACGCGCTTCTTAGAATGGAGTTGACATATTTTTGCTGGACTGGAGCGGACTAGTTCTTTAGCCACTGGAATCTGCTTATTATCAGTGGGAGTTGGGTTTCTCTGTGCTGGAGCAGTATCTATGAAAATCGGAGTTGGTTTATTTTCTCCTGGCGTTTGGATCTTTTGCAAAGACCTGGTTTGTAACCCTTCAGATTCTAACATAGCCGTCTTCCCCTTGCATGCCTTATATAGAAGAATGGTGCTTCAATTATAAAACATGCTACAGCAGAGATGGAATAGGTACTGAAGAATAGAAAGGCATGACATATTGACATGTATTCCCTCCATCCGGAAATAAATGGATGGGTCTAGGTGTATTTCAGTTCTAGATACATCCAGTTTTATCCATTTCTGCGACATGTAATCCAGACGGAGGGAGTATGATGTAAGAGCGAGGGATATGACATGACAACAGTGTGAAAAACACTACCTGACTGTAAAACTCTATGCTAGTGGAATACATTACAGAAAAACACTAAGGCAACATATGTGTGTATGATCAGGAAACTAAGATGGCATTGCAATAGACCACTAGAACAACACTTCAATGTAAAAAAACATGGTATGGTAGACAGATGAAGTACATACTGATGAATAACAATGCATAAGATATTGAGAAGCATGATGTCCAAACTAATTAGATGGCATTGCGATAGAGAGGAATGATAGTACTTGAATTTGAAAACATGTTATCATTAATGGAATAGGTACTGAAAAACAGGAATTCATGCCATATTTACATGCATGATCAGCAGGCGAAGCACAAGGCATTGCAACAGAGTAGATGCACTCCAGGACATTATATGCATGTTGTGCCCATAGCAAGGGCCAAGTTAGTGCAAGGACCTTATGGGTTGAATAGGATTCATCATCTTTCTGCAAGTCTTGTGAAGAACTGCCTTTACATGTTCCATCATATTGGGTATCATTGATGTCAAGTTTGTTGGCCGTTACATTGCTCCGTGAGGTTCTTGTGGATAAATCAGTGTGTGCAATTATATCTGACATGCATGAAAGACAACTAGTAGTTAGATTTATGTAATGAGTGCCTGTAGGAGACGACATAAATAGTAGGGCTGGGGTTAAGTAGCAGCAACAGGTCTCAAAAACTAAAGGGAGAACACAGATCAGAGCTACAGAATATGTATCGTTTGTACTCGAGATTAACTAGATGGCACACAAAAGTATTAAAGAACAACATAGGTTATACTAGCAGTGGTATAATACTATAATCACCAGCTTGTGGGCTAGCATTGGTTGATGGATGATAACTATGGAACGACATGACCTAAAGAACAAGTCTCTTAGCTGAACTATGGAACAACGTTAACTCCTGAACAAGACCCATAAGAGATCAGCATGAATTACAGTGAAATGTGATAATCTATTTTCCATGCTTAGATGAATAAGAAAGCCGTAAATGTGGCACACAAGTAAGATGAGGGTACAACCTATCTGGCCGCCAACCATAGGAGTGGGCATCATGTGCTGACTTGCCGATGGCCCTGCGGTTGTTGTGGCTGTCCATGTCGGGCACGCGCATTCGATGCAGGAAACTGTTGAGTGGGGACTATAGCTCCCTTCTGGTGTATGCTTCCCTTGTTGGAGCAGTTGCGGTGAGTCGGAAGACGGTGTGGCTGAAGATGCAGAAAACGCATAATGTTAAGAATGACACATCTCTCTCATCTTAAGAAATACCCCAAGAGATCAACAGCAAGGTACGAGAGTGGTCACACGTCTGTTGACTGAAGACTAAATTGGGGTCACACGATTTTATTTTATTTTGGTACTGTCCGATCTACGCCGGATGGCTTGATGGCCGTCTTGTACCTCCCGGCTGACACTGTTCGGAATCTTCCCCGAAGAGCCAGCGACCACCGGCAGAGCAGCCTACCTCTGCCATCCGTGGCCCCGACCAAAACCCCGCTCCCCGCCCACCACACAGTCGTGGTTGCGCCGCCCCCGGGCCAATCCACAATGACTCACCGTCATCTAGATCCGGCGGCGGCAGTACCTTCAACCTACGCAACTCTAAGATAGCCATCTAAGCGCTGCTTCCGCGGCTAACTTGCTCCCCCGCACCCTTATGTTAGATACCAGCCAACCGGCAGCCTAGGAGATCCGCCGGCTCGAGGGGTGCTGCTTCCCATTGGGAATCGATTGGCCCAGAATAAAAATTCAGAAAATTGATGCCTAAATAAAGTGATTTGAGATGAGGGTGCGACCTATCTGGCGGCCCGGTGAAATAGGCAGCTCCAGCTGCCGAGTCGGTGAGGCCGGTGCGGTTGCGGTGGCTACCGGCGGCAGGGAAGCAGAGATGTCGCGATGGTCGACGGCTACGGGAAAGCAGCGCCGGGGCTCTGGACGGGTCCAAAGTTGGAGCCACTCCAGCACCGTGAACAACGGCGAGGGTGAATCGGCTCCGGAACGGTTCACGTGGCCGTCGTCGAGGCAGCTCCGGCAGCACGGAGTAAGAGGCACACGGCCCACTGCATGACGGCAAATGGACAGCGTCTCCGGGATTAGGGAGGAGGGCGGCTGTGAATTTGGTGCGGTGGGGGCGCCATGAAGGAGGGGCTGAGGTTTCGTGGCTCGGGAGAAGGGAGCTTCCGGGGAGAAGGTGATTTGGTGCCCACGAGGTATGAATGGGGAATTCGGAGGGGGAACCATGTCTTACGAACGCATTTGCTTGAAATGTGGGGGGGAGTTACAGTTCTACCCCTGCCTTTAGGCTTCTTGGCTTGGGTGTGTGTACTGAGGGTCGGTGATATTAGAGTAACTTTGCTTCTCCCAAATAGTGGGCGCGAGCGATTTTGGGCGAGGAGGGCGTGTTTTGAAATATAGTGGGCGCGGGCGATTTCAGGCGAGGAGGGTGTGTTTTGAAATATACTGGGGGCGAGCGATTTCGGGCGAGGAGAGCATGTTTTGAAATAGTGGGCGCGAGCTATTTCGGGCGAGGAGAGGCTGTTTTGCCGACCATGGTTTATGAATTATTCGGCACATGTCATTTCGGCCATGGAGAAGGCGCGCTCGCATGAAGTTATGAACCTACCCTCGATGTATGACGGGCCAATTGATGTGTGTCCCACATAGGCCGGTAATTTCGCATCTCCCATTTATTTGCTCGGGCGAATTCCACCGTGCAGAGGGTGTTTAACGGTTCGTCCAAATTTTCGGAAAACGAGCATCCACGTCTACTTTACCAAGTCGATTCGAATCAAATTTTGAAATATTAGCTTGCCACTTCTTTTTTAGATGGAGAGATGATGCTCGGGAGTAATGTTTTTTTACATGCTCGTTGCTAACGATTTACTACATGACAGATAGTTGACTCACTCAAAAACGGGAATCAAACCCAAAATGAAATATCTCGATTCAATGAAATAGCTCGTTCACCAGGTCAAAATAGTGAACTAAATCCAAAATTGAACACCTCAATCGAGTAGCATGTTGTACAGTATTATAGTACTCCATGAACATGTTTAAAGTCAAATTAATGAACTTGTTTGATATACGCATATCTCCGTTCATGTGTGGATTGCAGAAACATGTTCTCCAATTTAAAATTTTGAATGCAAGTTTATATCGAAACATGGTTTATATCAGTCTTTGATGCATAAAACGCGACCTCCCCCTCTCCCGGACTCCTGCTCTCTCTCTCTCTCACCGACAATCTTCAATTCTGTCACACGCATCCAACAAACAGACCTTGTTGATCCCTCTACCTCTCTCTCCATCTCTCTCTCTCTTTTTGTGTGTGGGGGGGTCTTTCTATTTCGCATGCATATATACTCCATCTATAGGTCTCTCTCGCACACTATGTATGATTCTCTAGTCCAAGCCAAATATGTTGGGTGCACTCATCGTACGCACACAAATTCCTTGGCTAATTGCCCGTAACTCTCTCACGCACCACTCTGTCGTCTTGGAGCTCTTCCCTCTCTCTCTCTCAAACTCTCCATCTCCCTGGGTCACACATACACATGCATATCTCACTCGCACTCGATAGACCCATCTAAAACTCTATCTCTCACCCTCGTTCTCACAACATCTCACACGCACACACGCATGATCTCATGCCTAGCCAAGTATGATGGTCTCTTACTCAATTGTAGGCACACGCAGTCCCCCCTATATGTAAATGACTAGCTAATCTTAGTCTCCATCACAAACATGTGCATGGTCTATCTCAATTTCTCTCGGGGCATCTTTCTATCGCGCACACACCTCCCTCGATCTCCCACCCATATAGTACCCTCACGATCTCGAGGGGGTCTCTCTATCACAAACACACCCTCTCTCCCTCCCCATGCGTCCATGTTCTCCATGCGTCCCTCTTGACCTTTGTTCCTTGTTGGCCAGACCTCTATTGGACATGTGCTATAGGGGTGTCTCTCTCCGTTGCAAACAATCACGCACTAGCTATCTTCGTGTATCTCCTCACCTTGCTTTTCTATCTTGGAGATGCATGTGTGATATGTTTGCATAAGAAACGAAAACACACACACTCTCTCTAATTTATCGTTTGTTCTCCCTTTCTCTTTCACACACATACACTTTTTGCACACTCACTCATTCTCCTCCACACGCACTTGATCTCTCTCGACTTAGGCACTCTCTTCGCGGTCCATAGCATATAGATTTATTGAAAAGTCAAACATCACAAAGTTTGACCATGTATGTGGAGAAAAACATTTACATCTAGAACGGCGAACGTATACAATTAGATTCATCATGAGATGTGGTTTCGTATGATGTATCTTTGGTATTGTAGATATAAATAACATTTGTGTAAACCTGGTCAAAGTTTCCAAAGTTCGACTTCTAAAAAATTTACATGCACTGCATTATCGAGCGGATGGAATATCTCTTTCCCCCTCTTAGCTATCTGACGCACCACTCAGCCTTATCGGGGCTCCTCTATCTCTCTCAAACTTTATATCTCCCTGGTTCACACATACACATGTCTCGCTCGCGTTGCATAGACCCATCAAACAGTATCCGCCCTTGTTCTCTCTCTATGTGACACGCACCCCCCGAAGTACCATAATCCCTCACTCCATCATAGGCGCACGCACTCCCCCCGTAAGTATGATTATCTCTCACTAGCCATCAGGAACACACGTATTGTCTGCTTCCATCCATACGTCTATCTCGATATCTCTCGGGGTATCTTCTATCATGCACACACGTTGCCACTCGATCTCCCACCCATGTAGTTCCATCATGATCTCCAGGGGATCTCTCTATGACAAACATACACTCTCTCCTCCCCGCGTCTGCATTTTCTCCGTACATCTCTCTCGACCTCTCTCCCTTGTTTGTCAGACCCCTCTTGGCTACGTGCTAGGGGTCTTTCTCTCTCGGTTGAAAACAACCACACACTCTCTCCTCACCTTGCATCCGCTGTCGAAGATGCATGTGTGATATGTTTGCATAAGACACACACGCTTTTTCTCTACTTTTACCGTGTGTTGTCCATGTCTCCTTCACACACGCACACACACATTTTCAGTCACTCTTTCTATTTCACACACACTCTCTCTAGTTAGGTACTTTCACGTCCATAATCCTATGGATGTTTTGAAAAGTCAAGCCTCAGAAAAGTTAGACAAGGTATATATGGAGAAAAACATTTACATATGGAACGATCATTAGATTCATCACAACATGTACTTACTTCATACTATCATTTATCTTTGGTATAGTAGATATATGTAATTTCTTTATAAACTTGGTCAACATTTCAAAAGTTTGACTTTAAAAAAATGTTGGCACTACATTATCGAACGGAGGGAGTAGCCCTCTCTCTCTGCTATCTCTCACGGGCCTCCCCTCTCACTCTAACTCTCTATACCGACGGATTATACGGGCACTGTGTCAGCGTATAGCTCCGTATATTGTTTAGTTGACCAGTCAACCAGTCCACATGCTGCCTTGTTAGGTCGTGTTCTCTATCTTCGTGTGCTGGCCCATGTGGCAGTGGGTGAAAATAAGTAAACTAGAAGCCCATTTGACACGCTGTCGGTGGGAAACGACACCTATGGGATCAGAAGAATCCCTACTACGGTTGCCGTGGCACGGGGTTGTGAGAAGAGCAGGATTAACAGTCAGCACAAGGATCGTTTACCCGGGTTCGGGCCGCGAGGATGCGTAAAACCCTAGTCCTGCTTTGGTGTGTATTTGAGAGAGTTCTTGAGCTCTTGAACTAGCTATGGTGGCTGCGTAGTTCCAAAGAGCCGAATCCCTGTCTAGTATGCCATGGGCCTCCTTTTATAGTCGAAAGGGGCTGCCACAGTGGCACACAGGAGGTGGAAAGGCCTATAGTACTATGAGCTTATCGCCCGTATTATAGGACAAGACGCATTTAATGAGTCGCTTAGGTGTCCCCTAGCTTTATCGGGGGTGGGGAGCGAGGCATGTCCCGTCCGTCACCGCTCCTCTTTGCTTCGACACGCGCCCTCGCCAGCGACGCATGCGGCGCCACATAGGTAGGCAAGCAGCTAAGATGGCGCGGTGCTAGGGTCTTCACGAAGATCTGCATGCCGCCACGCAGGCACTTGCTGATCTGGCCTGGAAGTTACATGTTGCCACGTAGGTGCCAGCCCAACAGGTCGGGCTGGCAGCTGCATGCGAACGGCGGTAGAAACTTGGCTGGTGCGGGCCTGGCAGTGGCCCCGCCGATATCCTCAAGAAGGGTCTTGCCGTGGCGCGCGGTCGCCCCGGCAAGGATCTTGCCGGGGGTCTTGTAGCCTTCCTCGGCAAGGATCTCGCCGAGGGTCGCCGTCTTCTGGTCCTCATCTGATCTTGTGTGTTTATGATCTTGACAAAGATCTGCATGCCACCACGGAGGTGCCTCTCGAGCCCTGGTCCCAACGTAGTTGGTTGGGTTGGAACCTGTGGGCTCAAGGGCGGCTCACTCCGTTGGTGTGGGCGAGCTGCCCCGGCATGGATCTTGCCGGGGCTGCTGAGGCTGCCCCGACAACAGTTTTGCTGGGGGTACCTGCTCTGTCCCTCTGCTTCTTTGTGTTCCTGGTCTTGGCGTTGTCTTGGGCTTCAGCTTCTCCCCGGCCCCCCTCCTCTGCCCTCCTTAGTGTGGCCGTGGCGCGCGGCTCTGACTGCTCGTGCACAAGTAAAGGGGTACAAAGGTGTGCCCCCACTTTTGTACACCGAAAGGAGCCCCCGAGCCTGGGCCACACATAAGCGCGACACGTTGTTGGGCCAGGCCCAGAACGGTGCGCGGGTAGGTGGGGCGGATTTTCACCATAGTAACTCTTTGTCCGCTGCACTTCCCCATGACCCGCGTCGGGAGCGTGTCGTGGAGGATCAGGCGTGACGTGGGCGGCATGCGTGGGGCGGTTTCCACATGCATGCGTCACATCATGCTAAAGAGGCGGCTTGCGCCTTCCCCATAAAAAGAGGGAGGCGTTGAGGCGCGGCTCATTTACTGAATGGGCTCGGGTTGCAGTCTTCGGGACGGGGAACGGTCGTCTCACCCGTCTTTTCGGTCCTACTCACCCGCCACGTGTACTCCATGCAAGTGGCAGGTGGCGGAGGCGGGAAACCGGGCCTTCGCTGATTGGGGCAGCGGGTCAGTCCCGATTCCCTGCGCCTCCGATCGCTGGATTGGCTGAGTGGGGCGGCCGAGACTCGACCCCGCCTCTTTATAAGGAGGGGGAGGGAGGGCGTCATCCCACATTCCTTCCGCATCCATCCTTTTTCACATTTGCTTCTTTCCTTCATATGCCATGGCAAGATGAGGTGGTGGACCTTCGACGGTGGCGGCGAGGGTCGCTGCTCACCAGCGCGTCCCTCCTTCCCACGATCCCGCGGTGGCGGAGCCAGCCACGAGAGGAAGGGGGAGGGGCGTGGCCGAGGTCACCGCGGCGGCCGGGGAAGAGGGGGATGAGGTGGCGCGGCGACCGTGCCTCTGCCAGCGGTGCCCCCTGCGATGGAGGGTCATGTCGGGGACCGGCCCAGCGAATTCTTCATCAGGCTGCGCGGGCCACCGCGTCGTCGTCTCCGTCTTCCCACCCCCTTCGCCCAGGAGATGGAGCTCGATCCGCCGCAGACCCTCAGATTGCACATGAGGGGCTGCGGGACCGGCGGCACGCGGGTCGACGTCGACTTCCCCACTCCGCATGTCATGTATCTCCATCGCGGATGGAAGACGTTCGCCTGCATACATAGCTTGACGGTGGGGCTCGTCCTCTACTTCAAGTTAATGGAGGGCGGTTTGCTCTCTGTCAAGGTCTTCGGAGACCTTGGAACTCACCTGAAGTGTTGTTGTCCTCAAGCGGGAGTGACGAGGAGGACAACAACAGTGGCGATGAGGGAGTCGAGCGGCAGGATGCCGACTCCGACTTCGACTGACCGTGCCGCCCCTCCCTCGGCCACGCGCCCTGCCGGGGGCCATCCTCGCCAAGCTCTCCATCGGGGTGCTCCCCGTCGTCTCCTTGGGAGGCTGGCGTAGGAGGGCCGGAGAAGGCGAAGAAGGCGGGTGGCGGCCGTCAACTTGGAGTACGCGGGCACCGACGCCTTCGTCGCGTATTGCCGGCCTGCTGGCTCGTCTTCCAGCTCCTTTCCCGGCACCAAGATGTTCTCTTGGTGCCTTCTCCTCCTTGCACCTCGCCTAGGCGCCCCTTTTGCTCTCTGCCATCTTGCTCCACCTTCTGAGGACAGGGACAAGAAAGGGATTACGGGCACCTTATTTCTTTTTAGTTTGTAAGCCTGCGGGCACTTGTTAGATTTGAAACTTGTAATCCCCTTGCTCATGTTTTTCTTTCCGTACGAACTGTACCTGTATGGGACGTTTTTAATGAAAAAGGGTGCTTGCCGGGTTCTTTATGCGTGAGTGAGGCCCATGCCAAGGACGAACCCTTGTTATTTTTAAGGTAAATATTGTCGCCCGGCAACGGGCCTTGCCGTTTCCCTACTTCAGTCGACCGTTCTCGCACTCTTGGCAGAGGCAGGGGCGAAGTAGAGTTAGGCCCCTCGTTCATCTCCTCACCACCGCGGCTACTACCAAATTCCAACCCAGGAGGTAGCTCACAAGTACGGGAAAAGGGGAGCACGATGGTTTTTGGATCATAGACGAGGTTTCACATGTCCCAGTTCTATCCGGAAATGCATAACAGGGGGATGAAAAACTTATCTGAATCCGCAGCCCCCGGCAACCCTAGCTTGCCGTGGCTGGATCCTTGTGTCTTCAGCCTCCGGCGGTCTTGGCCTGCTGGGGCCGGAGTGCCGGTTCGTTCTCCTTTTCCCAAGCGGCTACGTAGAAGTGCCCTGTGAACCAAAGAGAACAGAAAGACGCAAAACTCGACCTCTAGGCTAGGGGTTAGTCGCCGCCAAGCACTACCAACCCTAACCGAGGAAGAGACTTAGACCTAGCATGCGTGCTATAACTTACCGGCAAAGCATGTACAGAGGGTTAAATGCCTTACCGGCAAAGCTTGTACAAAAGGTGGCTTGCCGGGAGGCCCGACAAGCCGCGCCTTACGGGTAAAACTTGCAAAGATGCTCGATGTTCCAGGAGTTGCTCACTGGGACAGCATCTTTGGTCTCCAGGCGGACTGCGCCGGGCCTGGTGACTCATATTACCCGATAAGGGCCTTCCCACTTTGGCGTCAACTTGTTGGAATTCTTGGCCGACTAAACGCGCCGAAGAACAAGGTCTCCTTCCTCAAAGCTTTGGGCATGGACCTTGCAGCTATGGTAGCGGCGCAAGGCCTGCTGGTAGCGTGCTGCTCTCACAGCCGCCCGAAGATGATCTTCCTCAAGGAGCGTTGCGTCATCTTGCCGCAATTGCTCTTGCTCAAGCTCATCATAAGCGAGCACTCGAGGTGACCCGTATATGAGTTCCGTGGGCAGAACTGCTTCTGCCCCATATACTAGGGCAAAGGGCGTCTGGCTGGTGGCTCGATTTGGCGTCGTCCTGATCGACCAAAGAACCGCCAGCAACTCATCTATCCAGCGCCTTTCGCTCTTGTGCAGCTTGTCAAAAGTCTTCATTCTCAGGCCTTGCAACACTTCAGCATTTGCCCTCTCCGCTTGGCCGTTTCTCCGTGGATGTGCCACGGAAGCAAAACAGACCTTGCTGCCGAGGTCTTGAATGTATTGCATGAAGGTGTGGCTTGTGAATTGCATGCCATTGTCGGTGATGACTCTGTTTGGCACACCAAAACGGCAGACTAGTCCCTTGAAGAACTTGACGGCTGACTGTGCTGTCACCTTCCTCACCGGTTCCACCTCCGGCCACTTGTGAATTTGTCGATGGCAACGTACAAGTACTCAAAGCCCCCGATAGCACGGGGTAAGGGAGCCAATATGTCGAGCCCCCAGACCGAAAACGGCCAGGAGAGAGGGGTTGTTTGGAGGGCTTGAGCTAGTTGATGAAGCTTCTTTGAATGGAACTAACACGCTTCACACTTGGTTACTAGTGCTATTGCATCCTGAAGGGCGGTGGGCCAGAAGAAGCCTTGCCGGAATGCCTTGCCGGCAAGGGCCCTTGACCCTATGTGGGAGCCACATATGCATCCATGTATCTCTGCCAACAGCTCCAGTCCTTCCTCCCGGGGGATGCACTTCAATTTCACACCGTTCGGTCTTATTTTGTACAGGACGTCATTGACGAACTGGTACAAGGCAGACCGACGGGCTACTTTTTCCACTTCTTCCTGCTCCTCAGGAAGTTCCCCTGTCTGGAGGAAATGGACGGTATTCTGTGCCCATGCTGGAGCCTGGGGCTCGACGGCAAGGATCAAAGGCATCTCTTCCACCGCGGGGGTAGCCGTCTCTACGGCTAGGGCTTGGCGCCCCGCCGGAGCCAGCCGTCCCTCGGGAGGCTCAGGATTCGCAGCAACACCCTTGCCGGCAGCCCCTGGGGGCTCGGTGGGAAAGTACCTGCCGAGGCCTAACTTCCTCCGCTTGTTCTGCTCTGTTGATGGCTCGATGGATGGTTGAGTTAACCGAAGCAAAAAGGTACCTGGTTCCACAGGTAGCTTGAATGCCACGCGCTTTGACAGGTAGCCAGCGATGTTGTTCTCCGCTTGTATACCGTCGAAGCGCTCCTCTAGTTTCCTCACCTCATCTACGTAGGCCTCCATCAACGGACTCCGATAATCCTTGTTAACTTGTCTGACGACAAGCTATGAATCACCCCTGACGATGAGCTTTTTCACCCCGAGGTCCGCCGCGATCCTGAGACCGGCAAGCAACCCCTCGTATTCAGCGGTGTTGTTTGTGGACATCTCCCTGGGAAAGTGCATCTGGATCACATACTTGAGGCGTTCTCCGGTGGGTGTGACAAGCAGCACACCGGCACCAGCGCCTTGCAGCGAGAAAGCCCCATCAAAGTACATGATCCAGTCGCGACTTGCTTCCTTGCTGGGGAGAGCGGTCTCCTTGGATTTCTTCGTCGGGCGTCGAGGTTCATTCCGCAATGAACTCTGCCAAGACTCTGCTCTGGATTGTCGAGGTACTTTCAAACTTCAACCCAAAGCTCGACAACTCCAAGGCCCATTCCACAATCCTTCCGGTCACATCTGGGTTGGGCAGTATCCGTTGCAACAGGAGGAGAGTGACGACAGTGATCTCGTGGGCTTGGAAGTAATGATGCAGCTTCCTCGAGGCCATAAGGAGGCCGAAGAGCAATTTCTGCACACCAGAGTACCTCAACCTAGCCCCCTGCAAGAGGGAGCTGACAAAGTAAACCGGCTGCTGCATCACCTTCTTCTTCTGCACCACTTCACTTGATTGTGCGAGCACTGCTCCGATGGCGTCAGACTCTGCCAGGGGCCTCGCCTTGCCGGGACCAGGCCCTGCTGGGGGAATCTCTGGCTTGCCATCCGCCGGTCCTGCCATTGCCACTGCCTCCTCGTCGACCTCTCTCTGTGCTACCAGTGCGGCGCTGACCACTTGATTCGTTGCCGCTAGATACAGCAGCAACAGCTCTTGTGGTTTAGGCGCAACCAGTATTGGCGTGGAGGAAAGGCATTTCTTCATATCCTACAACGCTGCCTGGGCTTCTGGGGTCCACTCCATTGGGCCTGCCTTCTTCAAGATTTTGAAAAAGGGGAGGGCGCGCTACTAGGAAAAGGCCTGCTAGTGGCGCACCTGTTTTGGCTACTAATGGCGCACTACAGGTGCGCCACTAGCATGACGCCATTAGAATTTAATACTAATGGCACACCCCTAGTGCGCCATTAGTATATCACACGGTGCACCATTACTATCTGACTTAGTAATGGCGCACCACATAGAAGTGCGCCATTACTAACAAAATTTTTTCAGATTTTTTTTTCAATTTTTTTTCATTTTTTTCTTAATCTCGGGTCACTATGGCTTAATCTCAGGTCAATATGCTTAATCTCAAGTCAAATCGCTTCCTCGAGGCCATAAGGAGGCCGAAGAGCAATTTCTGCACACCGGAGTACCTCAACCTAGCCCCCTGCAAGAGGGAGCTGACAAAGTAAACCGGCTGCTGCATCACCTTCTTCTTCTGCACCACTTCACTTGATTGTGCGAGCACTGCTCCGATGGCGTCAGACTCTGCCGGGGGCCTCGCCTTGCCGGGACCAGGCCCTGCTGGGGGAATCTCTGGCTTGCCATCCGCCGGTCCTGCCATTGCCACTGCCTCCTCGTCGACCTCTCTCTGTGCTACCAGTGCGGCGCTGACCACTTGATTCGTTGCCGCTAGATACAGCGGCAACAGCTCTTGTGGTTTAGGCGCAACCAGTATTGGCGTGGAGGAAAGGCATTTCTTCAGATCCTACAACGCTGCCTGGGCTTCTGGGGTCCACTCCATTGGGCCTGCCTTCTTCAAGATTTTGAAAAAGGGGAGGGCGCGCTACTAGGAAAAGGCCTGCTAGTGGCGCACCTGTTTTGGCTACTAATGGCGCACTACAGGTGCGCCACTAGCATGACGCCATTAGAATTTAATACTAATGGCACACCCCTAGTGCGCCATTAGTATATCACACGGTGCACCATTACTATTTGACTTAGTAATGGCGCACCACATAGAAGTGCGCCATTACTAACAAAATTTTTTCAGATTTTTTTTTCAATTTTTTTCAATTTTTTTTTCATTTTTTTCTTAATCTCGGGTCACTATGGCTTAATCTCAGGTCAATATGCTTAATCTCAAGTCAAATCGCACTAAGTGGTCAAACTTCCCCAAAGGTCACCCATCCTCACACTACTCCAGCCCGAGCACGCTTAACTTCGCAGTTCTATCCAAACCCAACACCACCTCACTTAACAGGCACTTGTTGATATATCTATCATATTAATCCTATTAAACCTTGTTGATGTCTAGGACTTTGTTCATGTTCATGAGTATGATGAAATTCTGAAAAATATTTCAAACATCTCGGTCATATTACGTATCATTTTTTGAAAAACAATTCCAAAAAAAAGTTCAAAACCAATTTTTTTTTGTTACTATTGGCGCACCTAGCAAATGGTGCGCCACTAGTAAGTTTGAAATTTTTCCCCCTCTAGATCTTAAAAGCCCCGTAACTTTTTTTTTCATTTCCCCCCTCTAGATCTTAAAATCCCGTAACTTTTCGAGTAGATGAATTTTCATATAAAAAACTTTTTAATCCGAGTTCGTATGCAAAAGTTATGCCCATTTTACAAATTCCAGAGAGATTTTGCAAATAAAGTCGAAATTCATATTTGTAAAATTTCCCAAAAAGTAGACCACATATCACATGGGAAACTTATTTTCTTTTATTTTTTGACATTTCCATCATTTTCTTTTATTTTTTTAAAACTGAAAAGGTGGTCCACGGGGGAGGGGGGGTGCATTCGGTGGAACTTTTGGGCCAAGTTAGTAATGGCGCACCGTCGGAGTGGTGCGCCATTACTAGTTCAACTAGTAATGGCGCACCACACACACGGTGCGCCATTACTAGTTTTGAAAAAAAAATTGAAAGAAAATTTGAAAAAAAATTACTAGTGGCGCACCATGGATGTGGTGCGCCATTACTAGTTTTGAAAAAAAAATAAAAAAATTGTTACTAGTGGCGCACCATGGATATGGTGCACCATTAGTATTTGGACACTAATGGCGCACCAACACATGGTGCGCCATTAGTATATAGTAGTGGCGCACCACATGTGTGGTGCGCCATTAATGTCCATATTATCTATAGCCCTTTTCCTAGTAGTGGGCCCATGGCGGCAACGCAGCTAGTGAGCCGACGCACATCCTTGATCCGCTTGGGCACCTCAATCTGCTCGATAGCCTTGATCTTGTCTGGGTTTGCCTCGATCCCGCGCTGCGACACAAAGAACCCG
Organism: Triticum aestivum; assembly: GCF_018294505.1. Taxonomy (NCBI): domain Eukaryota; kingdom Viridiplantae; phylum Streptophyta; class Magnoliopsida; order Poales; family Poaceae; genus Triticum; species Triticum aestivum. The sequence goes on from NC_057802.1 coordinate 150,828,649, forward strand.
AGAAGCTTGCCGGACGGAACGCCGAAGACACACTTCTTAGGGTTCAGCTTGAGGTTGATCTTGCGCAGGTTGGCAAACGTCTCTTCCATGTCTTGTACAAGAGTTGCCCTGTCCTTGGTTTTGACCACTATGTCATCCATGTATGCTTCCATATTTCTATGGAGCTGGGGTTCAAAACCAATTTTTACCGCTCTTGCAAACGTCGACCCAGCACTCTTCAACCCGAACGGAATCCGTAAAAAGCAATACGTACCACATGGGGTGATGAATGTTGTCTTCTCTTCATCTTCTTTTGTCATGAAGATCTGGTGGTAGCCCGAGTAGGCGTCGAGGAATGACAACAGATCACACCCGGCCGTGGAGTCAACAATCTGGTCGATGCGTGGCAGCGGGAAGGTGTCCTTGGGACAAGCCCTATTGATATCTGTGTAGTCAATACACAGCCTCCACTTTCCATTTGCCTTGCGCACCACCACCAGATTGGCCAACCACGTCGGACGGAGCACTCCTCTCACCAAACATGCCGCTTCCAACTTCCTGATCTCCTCTGTGATGAACTCATGCGTTTCCAGAGCCTGCTTCCTGACCTTCTGCTCGACGGGTCGCGCATGGGGACAGACAGCAAGATGGTGCTCAATCACTTCCCTGGGAACGCCGGGGATGTCAGATGTTTGCTATGCAAACACATCGACATTCGCCCACAGGAAAGTGACGAGCGCGCTTTCCTATTTGCTGTTGAGGGTGGAGCTTCTGGTGAAAGCCCCTCCCGTGCCATCCTCCCTGACAGACACCCTCTTGGTCTCTGGTGGCGCAGCTCTGGATTTCTTGCTCTTGCCGGTGGAGCTCTCTGGCACGTCCTCGATGGTAGCGCAACACTCTGAAGAGGTGCGCTTGCCGGAGTGGGTGTGGGAGGTCCTACCGGTCTTCTTCTTCCCTCCCGGGGCTTCAGCGGCAAGAGCAAGTGCCTTGGCGGCAGCTACTGCAACTGCTTCCCGGTAGAGTAGGTCGGCGCAGATCAGCATGTCCTTCTTGTCGCAGGGGACAGTGATGATGGTCATCGGCCCAGGCATCTTCACCGTATTGTAGGCGTAATGCGCCGCCACCATAAACTTGGCTAGTGCCGGGCGGCCGAGGATCCCATTGTAGGGCAAAGGGATCTCGGCTACATCGAAGACAATCCTCTCAGTCATGTAGTTCAACTCGCCTCCAAACGTCACAGGCAACGTGACCTTCCCCTTCGGCTGGCTCCTTCCCGGGTTGACCCCTTGAAATGTGCCCGTCTCCTCGAGGTGTCCATCAGGAATTTGCGGCCTTTTGATCACGACGAGTGAGATCAAGTTCAGACCGGCCCCGCCGTCAACCAGCATCTTGTTCACCTTGTGGTTGCCTATCATTGGTGAAACCAACAACGGCAAACACCCAACCGTAGTTATGCGATAAGGGTGGTCCTCGGCGTCAAAGATGATGGGTGTGCTGGACCACTTCAGCGGCTTCTGAGCATCGAACGATGGCTCCGCTGCTGTGATCTCACGTGCCCACTGCTTGAGCTGGCAGTGAGAAGTGTGCAGCGAGGCGCCACCATCAACGCACATGGCCTCTGTAGCCTTCTGAAACTCTTGCTCGCCGAACTCGTCGTCCTCGTCATGATCGTCGTCTTCCTGCTTCTTGTCGCGGCCCCGAGCAGGCCTCTCTTGCTGGTTATCCTGGTCGCGGCGGCCTCCTTGGCCGCCATGCTTCTTGACAGATCCCTCGGCACCATCCTGATCCTTCTCCTTGTCCCGCCTCTCATACTCGGCTTTTTGCTTCTCAGCAAGCAGATTGACTTGTCGGTAGTTCTGGAGGTCATGGCCCTTGGTGCGGTGGATCTTGCAGTACTTCTTGTCGGAGCCTCCTGGCTTTTCGGCAGCCGCCAAGGCCCGGCAAGCGGCGCACCCGGCAATCTCCTTGCCGGGGTCGTCTGCCTTGGCCTTCTTGGCAGCGCCGGTGTCGTCGGATCCCTCGACGGCAAGCACGGCCTTGCCCTTGCGCTTCCTGGTGCGACGCCGACCGTTCTTCGTCGGGGCGGCAGTGTCTTCATCAGTAGAGTCGGTTTCCGCGCCGGCGTCCTCGCCGGGGTACTCCCTTCCCTCTTCAGCCCGGGCACATCTATCGGCCAGAACATAAAGTTCGGCCACATCTTTAAGCTTGTTCATCGCCAGCTCTTCACCCATCTTGCGATTGCGCACATTCTAATGGAACGCGCTAATCACGGCGGCGGGATAAACATCTGGGATGTTGTACTGCACCCGGCTGAACCTCTGTATGTACTTGCCCAGGGTTTCCCCTTTCTTCTGGGGAATGATATGCAAATCACTGGCCTGGCCATGAGCTTGGTGGCCTCTAGTGAAGGCACCAACGAACTCATGGCACAGGTCCGACCAAGAAGAAATGGAATCCGCCAGCAAGTGCATCAACCAAGAGATGACATTGGGTTTCAGTGCCAACGGGAAGAAATTGGCAAACACCTTCTCGTCGCGAGCTCTAGCAGCTTGCATCGCAATGGTGTAGATGCTGAGGAACTCTGACGGGTGGGTCTTGCCGTTGTACTTCTCGCCGACGTCGGGCTTGAACGTGCCGTGGGACGACCACTGGAACTGCTGCAGCTCACGGGTAAAGGTTGGGCAACCCACCTCGCAAGGTAGGCCGTTGGAGCCTCCCGTTGCTGGGTGGTCCATAGTGGGCCCCGCACGCTTATCTGATTGGTGGCGTGTGTCCTGACGGCGCTCGATGGTGGTTCGAGCATCTTCATGGGCTCGCTCCCTAAGAACTTGGCGCTAATCGTGGTGGGTCCGTGGATCGGACGACGTTATGGAAATGTTATCACAAGCGTCATCACGACGGACTGGCACCCGCAGCAACTGGCGCGGGGGAGGAGAGTGCACCGTGGCTGCATCTCCTCCGGTCCTTCCACCGCTAGCATGTGGTGGCTCGACAGAGCGCCAAAGATGTCGGTGGGAACGACACCTATGGAATCACTGGATCCCTTCTACGGTTGGCGGGCGTGGGGTTGTGCAAAGAGCGGGTCTGACAGGAAGCACACAGATCGTTTACCCAGGTTCGGGCCGCAAAGATGCGTAATACCCTAGTCCTGCTTTGGTGCATGTATTTGAGTGTTCTCGTGTTCTTGAGCTAGCTACGGGGTGTAACTTGCCCAAAAGATCCAAATCCTTCTCCTGTCGCCTCGGCCTCCTTTTATAGGGTTAAGGGGTTGCCACAGTGGCACACAGGAGGTGGAATGGTCTACAGTGGATAAGCCTATCCTCTGGGACCGTCGGACAAACGCATTTAATGCGCTGCCGATGTGCCCCCCTTGCTTTATCAGGGACGGCAAGGAAGCATGTACCAACTGTCGCCGCCTCGCCTGGCCTCGACACGCGTCCGAGCTGATGAGGCGTCGTGGCGCCACGTTGGCTGGCTGCTGGGCTGGTGCGGTTGTGAAGCCTTCACGAAGACATGCATGCCACCAAGCAGGTGCTTGTTGAGTCAGTCGCGGAGGCCGCCCATCGCCACGCAGGTGCCTGCTCAGCTGGTTGGGCAAGCGAATGCTTGGGGACGGCGGTGCAGCCTTGGCAGTCGCGGGCCTGGCCGTGGCCCCGTAGGTGTCTTCGGCAAGGGCCTTCCCGGGGCCCCGGCAAGGGCCTTGCCGAGGCCCCGGCAAGGGTCTTGTCGTGGCATCGTCGTCTTCCCCAGCAAGCGTCTTGCTGGGGGTCTCGTGGATTTCCTCGGCTAGGATCTCGCCGAGGATCGTCGTCTTCTGATCCTCATCGGATCTTGTGTGTTCATGATCTTGACGAAGATCTGCATGCCACCACAGAGGTGCCTCCCGAGCCTTGGTTCCAATGTGGCTGGATGGTGGTGTGGGAACCCACGAGCTCAAGGGTGGCCTGCTCTGCTGGCATCGGGAAAGTTGCCCCGGCAAGGGTCTTGCCGGGGGAGTCCACCCCGCCCTCTTGCTCTTTTGCGGTCTCTTGTCTTGGCGTTGCTTCTGGTCGCCTTGTCCCTTCGGCTTCCCTCCTCTGTCCTACTTAGTGTGGCCGTGGGCACGGCTCCGACTGTCCGTGCACAAGTAAAGGGGTAAAAAGGAGTGCCCCTACTTTTGTACACCGACAGGCTAAGTGAGGGTGATAAAGCCACATAGTCCAATTGCCTGGTTTGTTGCGCTAAACACCTCCTTCAAGGACCAAACTTTTGGATCAAGAGTGTTTAGATTCCATCCGAAACACCCCCATACTACCTATGTGGGGGCTGAAGTCGACGACTGGCCAACTCTCAGATTTAACAAAACGGCCGCACAGGAGGTAAAATAATAACAAGCATTATATTACAAATCAGCTTTGATTCACCATACATGACAGGATAACATGAATGTATTCATTCAAAAATTATGTCCTTAGCACATTGCTCCGCTACAATATGGGATCCCTCCAGGACATCATCAAAATACTGCTCGGGCATGCGGTGCTCCTTGCCAACGGGCGGTCCCTCGGTCGCGAGCTTGATGGCGTTCATCTTCGCCCATTGCACCTTGATGCGGGCGAAGGCCATCCGTGCACCCTCGATGCAGACCGACCGCTTGATGATGTCAAGTCGGGGGCAGGCATTGACCAGCCGCTTCACGAGACCAAAGTAACTGCTGGGTATGGCTTCGGCAGGCCACAGCCGGATTATCAAATCCTTCATGGCTAGTTTGGCCACCCTATGCAGTTCGACCAGCTGTTTTAGCTGGTCGCTAAAGGGCACTGGATATTCTGGCGCAGGGTAGTGTGACCAGAACAACTTCTCCGTCGAGCTCCCCTCTTCGGCTCGGAAGAACTCCGCAGTGTCGGCCACACTACGCGGTAAATCCGCAAACACTCCTGGAGAACTCCAAATCCGGGTTAGTAAAAGATACCTCTTCTCCACATATTTTCTCTGCTTAATGAAGGACTTACCCGCCGCGATCTTCTTGGCCTCTTGGATTTCCTGGAGGGCGCCCTGGGCTTCAGCCCGGGCATCATGCGCGCTTTGGCGAGCCTTGGCGAGTTCAGTCTTTTGATCCGCAAAACTGCGCTCCAAGGCCTCGTACTTCATGGCATCCTGGAGCTCCTGCTGGACCTCATCAACCCTGGCCTCGTGTTTTTCACGGGCGGCTTGCTCATTTGCTGCTTTCTTTTGAGCCTCGGCCAACGCCTTCTTGAGGGTTTCCACCTCAGTTGCCGCTCCTACAAATACCATGGCACTATAGTCAACATAAATCATTAATCCTTTCTGATATACAGAAGGACATTACATACCTTGCTTGTCCTCCAGCAGTTTTTTCACTCGGCCGAGCTCTTCCTCGGCCTGCTCCAGACTCTGCTTCAGTCCGGAGACTTCGGCAGCATGAGAAGTCGCGGCCAGCAGCGACGCCTGCTTATTCACAAAGACATATATCGTTAGTCTCCTACGAAAACTATTTGATCCTCTGTCCAACTTTTCTTTCCGAACGTCGGACCTGGTCTCAGGGGCTACTGTCCATACAGTGACATTCTTCTTACACAATTACGGCGCTTACCTCAAAGCCTGTCAGAAGGCTGGTGCAGGCTTCGCCCAGTCCGCTCTGAGACTGAACCTTCTCAGCCACCGTACCCATAAGGATACGGTGTTCATCAACAATGGAAGCACCTTGCAACGCTTCCAGAAGAGTATCCGGTGCCTCTGGTTGGACAGAGGTCACCAGCGGAATAGGCGCAACCCCTTCTTTCGAAGGGGGATGCTTGCCTGAATCCGGAGCCGTACTAGCTTCCGAAATGGTATTCGGCTGCGGGCCACAGTGGATATGGCCCCCATCCCTAGTCTCCAGGGGGATTTCCTCCCCCAGGTGTCCGGCAGCCGAGGTTTCGCCCTCCGGCGCAACCCTGATGGCCTCTTGAGTCTCTCCCTGGCCTGTGAAGGTCCTTCGGGACAGCGCCTCAGCGTCGTCCGTGGCTTTGGGAGAGGAGGCCGCCGACAGTGAATCACTGTCCATAGCCTTTGGATCCAGCGAATCCCCTGATGAGGATCGCTGGGAGCTGTCGCGGGCTAGACTGCAGCACGTGATTCAACACATTAGAATGATGAGATAAAGGAGTCGGGCATATAAGTGCGTCAAAGCCTTCGAATACTTACGATTCGGCCGGGGGCTTATCCCTGGGGCGCCAGTCCGAGCTGCTGTCGGTATTCGGCGCGGTGTCGTTCGCAAGGGAGGCTCTCCCCCTCTTGGACGCTTCGGCCTCCAGACGCATGGAGGCCGCCCTCTTTGTCCTTCCCGCCTTAGGGGGGGAGTTGCTTTCTTCCTCCTCCTCCTCCTCCTCGTCATCGGTGGCGGGTGGGGAATGGGTCTCGGCGTCTTCGGACGTCATGTCCGAAGTGCCCTTGTGACGGAGGCCACCTCTGGTCCCCTTGGCCTTCTTCTCCGGTGCCTGGTAGGGCACCGGAAACATCTTCGTCAGAAGTGGAATTGCTGGGTCTTCGGGCGGTGGAGCCGGACTCTTGACCAGCTCCACCTTCTTTGTCCAGCCCTGCAAAAGTAAGATGGGGAAGCTCAAACATTCTCCTTGAGTATATAAGTAAAGGATACCCTTGAAAACACGAAAAAACTTACCGGACTGGCAGGATGGGTCAGGTTGTACCCACGGTCTTCGGTCTCCTTCGGCCACATCTCGTTGGCCTTAAAGAGCACCTTCCAAATACCTTCGTGCGTAACGCCGAAGAAGTGTTCCAGGGTCTGGTGCTTGGCCGGATCGAACTCCCACAAATTTCAGGTCCGGCTTTGGCATGGAAGGATCCGGCGAAAGAGCATCACCTGGATCACATTGACAAACTTGATGTTCTTGTCAACCATGCTCTTGATGCGCATCTGCAGCGCTGTCAGCTCGTCCAACGAGGCCCAGTTCAGGCCCTTATCTAGCCAGGAGGTGAGACGCATCGGGTCCCCGGACCTGAACTCGGGAGCCGCGGCCCAGGGTCTCCAGGGAAGTACCTTTGGGCCATATGACATTGGGCATCTTGCTCACCATGGCGCCTCCGCACTCTGCATGTTGGCCATCCACCACCTTCGGCTTCACATTGAAGATCTTCAGCCACAATCCGAAGTGGGGTGAGATGTGGAGGAAGGCCTTGCACACGACAATAAATGCCGAGATGTTGAGGAAGGAGTTGGGGGCCAGATCGCTGAAATCCAGCCCGTAGTAGAACATGAGTCCGCGGACGAATGGGTGGAGTGGAAATCCCAGCCCGCAGACGAAGTAGGGGATGAACACTACCCTGTCATGGGGCTCCAGGGTAGGGACGATCTGTCCCTTGGTCGGAAGTGAAGGAAATATGCCCTAGAGGCAATAATAAAGTTATTATTTATTTCCTTATATCATGATAAATGTTTATTATTCGTGCAAGAATTGTATTAACCGGAAGCTTGATACATGTGTGAATACATAGACAAATAGAGTGTCACTAGTATGCCTCTACTTGACTAGCTCGTTGATCAAAGATGGTTATGTTTCCTAGCCATAGACATGAGTTGTCATTTGATTAACGGGATCACATCATTAGGAGAATGATGTGATTGACTTGACCCATTCCGTTAGCTTAGCACTCGATCGTTTAGTATGTTGCTATTGCTTTCTTCATGACTTATACATGTTCCTATGACTATGAGATTATGCAACTCCCGTTTACCGGAGGAACACTTTGTGTGCTACCAAACGTCACAACGTAACTGGGTGATTATAAACGTGCTCTACAGGTGTCTCCGAAGGTACTTGTTGGGTTGGCGTATTTCGAGAGTAGGATTTGTCACTCCGATTGTCGGAGAGGTATCTCTGGGCCCACTCGGTAATGCACATCACTATAAGCCTTGCAAGCATTGCAACTAATGAGCTAGTTGTGGGATGATGTATTACGGAACGAGTAAAGAGACTTTCCGGTAACGAGATTGAACTAGGTATTGAGATACCGACGATCGAATCTCGGGCAAGTAACATACCGATGACAAAGGGAACAACGTATGTTGTTATGCGGTTTGACCAATAAAGATCTTCGTAGAATATGTGGGAGCCAATATGGGCATCCAGGTCCCGCTATTGGTTATTGACCGGAGACGTGTCTCGGTCATGTCTACATAGTTCTCGAACCCGTAGGGTCCGCACGCTTAACGTTATGATGACAGTTTTATTATGAGTTTATGATTTTTGATGTACCGAAGGAGTTCGGAGTCCCGGATGAGATCAGGGACATGACGAAGCGTCTCGAAATGGTCGAGACGTAAAGATCGATATATTGGACGACTATATTCGGACATCGGAAAGGTTCCGAGTCATTCAGTATTTTTCGGAGTACCGGAGAGTTATGGGAATTCGTATTGGGCCTTAATGGGACATACGGGAAAGGAGAGAAAGGCCCCAAAGGGTGGCCGCACGCCTCCCCATGGACTAGTCCGAATTGGACTAGGGAGGGGGGGCGCCCCCTTCCTTCTTTCTCCTTCTCCCTTCCCTTTTCCTACTCCAACAAGGAAAGGAGGAGTCCTACTCCCGGTGGGAGTAGGACTCCCCCCTTGGCGCGCCCTCCTCCTTGGCCGGCAGCCTCCCCCTTGCTCCTTTATATACGGGGGCAGGGGGGCACCCCATAGACACACACAAATGATCAACGATCTTTTAGCCGGGTGCGGTGCCCCCTCCACCATATTACACCTCGATAATATTGTAGCGGTGCTTAGGCGAAGCCCTGCGTCGGTAGAACATCATCATCGTCACCACGCCGTCGTGCTGACGAAACTCTCGCTCAACACTCGGCTAGATCGGAGTTCGAGGGATGTCATCGAGCTGAACATGTGCTGAACTCGGAGGTGCCGTGCGTTCGGTACTTGATCGGTCGGATCGTGAAGACGTACGACTACATCAACCGTGTTGTGTTAACGCTTCCGCTTTCGGTCTACGAGGGTACGTGGACAACACGCTCCCCTCTCGTTGCTATGCATCACCATGATCTTGCGTGTGCGTAGGAATTTTTTTGAAATTACTACGTTCCCAACAGTGGCATCCGAGCCAGGTTTTATGCGTTGATGTTATATGCACGAGTAGAACACAAGTGAGTTGTGGGCGATATAAGTCATACTGCTTACCAGCATGTCATATTTTGGTTCAGCGGTATTGTGAGATGAAGCGGCCCGGACCGACAATACGCGTACGCTTACGCGAGACTGGTTTCATCGTTGCGAGCACTCGTTGCTTAAAGGTGACTGGCGGGTGTCTGTCTCTCTCACTTTAGTTGAACCGAGTGTGGCTACGCCCGGTCCTTGCGAAGGTTAAAACAGCACCAACTTGACAAACTATCGTTGTGGTTTTGATGCGTAGGTAAGAACGGTTCTTGCTAAGCCCGTAGCAGCCACGTAAAACATGCAACAACAAAGTAGAGGACGTCTAACTTGTTTTTGCAGGGCATGTTGTGATGTGATATGGTCAAGACATGATGCTATATTTTATTGTATGATATGATCATGTTTTGTAACCGAGTTATCGGCAACTGGCAGGAGCCATATGGTTGTCGCTTTATTGTATGCAATGCAATCGCCATGTAATTGTTTTACTTTATCACTAAGCGGTAGCGATAGTCGTAAAAGCAATAGTTGGTGAGACGACAAAAATGCTACGATGGAGATCAAGGTTTCGCGCCGGTGACGATGGTGATCATGACGGTGCTTCAGAGATGGAGATCACAAGCACAAGATGATGATGGCCATATCATATCACTTATATTGATTGCATGTGATGTTTATCTTTTATGCATCTTATCTTGCTTTGATTGACGGTAGCATTATAAGATGATCTCTCACTAAAATTTGAAGATAAAAGTGTTCTCCCTGAGTATGCACCGTTGCGAAAGTTCTTCGTGCTGAGACACCACGTGATGATCGGGTGTGATAGGCTCTACGTTCAAATACAACGGGTGCAAAACAGTTGCACACGCGGAATACTCAGGTTAAACTTGACGAGCCTAGCATATGCAGATATGGCCTCGGAACACTGAGACCGAAAGGTCAAGCGTGAATCATATAGTAGATATGATCAACATAGTGATGTTCACCATTGAAAACTACTCCATTTCACGTGATGATCGGTTATGGTTTAGTTGATTTGGATCACGTAATCACTTAGATGATCAGAGGGATGTCTATCTAAGTGGGAGTTCTTAAGTAATATGATTAATTGAACTTAAATTTATCATGAACTTAGTCCTGATAGTATTTTGCAAATTATGTTGTAGATCAATAGCTCGCGTTGTTGCTTCCCTGTGTTTATTTTTGATATGTTCCTAGAGAAAAATTATGCTGAAAGATGTTAGTAGCAAAGATGCGGATTGGATCCGTGATCTGAGGATTATCCTCATTGCGGCACAGAAAAATTATGTCCTTGATGCACCGCTAGGTGACAGACCTATTGCAGGAGTAGATGCAGACGTTATGAATGTTTGGCTAGCTCAATATGATGACTACTTGATAGTTTAGTGCACCATGCTTAACGGCTTAGAATCGGTACTTCAAAGACGTTTTGAACGTCATGGACCATATGAGATGTTCCAGGAGTTGAAGTTAATATTTCAAGCAATTACCCGAGTTGAGAGATATGAAGTCTCCAACAAGTTCTATAGCTAAAAGATGGAGGAGAATAGCTCAAGCAGTGAGCATGTGCTCAGATTGTCTGGGTACTACAATCGCTTGAATCAAGTGGGAGTTAATCTTCCAGATAAAATAGTGATTGACAGAAATCTCTAGTCACCATCACCAAGTTAGTAGAACTTCGTGATGAACTATAGTATGCAAGGGATGACGAAAGTAATTCCCGAGCTCTTCGTGATACTGAAATCAACGAAGGTAGAAATCAAGAAAAACATCAAGTGTTGATGGTTGACGAGACCACTAGTTTCAAGAAAAGGGCAAAGGGAAGAAGGGGAACTTCAAGAAGAATGGCAAGCAAGTTGCTGCTCAAGTGAAGAAGCCTAAGTCTGGTCCTAAGCCTGAGACTAAGTGCTTCTACTGCAAAGGGACTGGTCACTGGAAGCGGAACTACCCCAACTATTTGGTGGATAAGAAGGATGGCAAAGTAAACAAAGGTATATTGGATATACATGTTATTGATGTGTACTTTACTAGTGTTTATAGCAACCCCTCGGTATTTGATACTGGTTCAGTTGCTAAGAGTAGTAACTCGAAACGGGAGTTGCAGAATAAACAGAGACTAGTAAAAGGCGAGGTGACGATGTGTGTTGGAAGTAGTTCCAAGATTGATATGATCATCATCGCACATTCCCTATACTTTCGGGATTAGTGTTGAAACTAAATAAGTGTTATTTGGTGTTTGCGTTGAGCATGAATATGATTTGATCATGTTTGTTGCAATACGGTTATTCATTTAAATTAGAGAATAATTGTTGTTCTATTTACATGAATAAAACCTTCTATGGTCATACACCCAATAAAATGGTTTGTTGGATCTCGATCGTAGTGATACACATATTCATAATAATGAAGCCAAAAGATGCAAAGTTAATAATGATAGAGCAACTTATTTGTGGCACTGCCGTTTAGGTCATATTGGTGTAAAGCGCATGAAGAAACTCCATACTGATGGGATTTTGGAATCACTTGATTATGAATCACTTGATGCTTGCGAACCGTGCCTCATGGGCAAGATGACTAAAACGCCGTTCTCCGGAACTATGGAGAGAGCAACAGATTTGTTGGAAATCATACATACAGATGTATGTGGTCCGATGAATATTGAGGCTCGTAGCAGGTATCATTATTTTCTGACCTTCACAGATGATTTGAGCAGATATGGGTATATCTACTTAATGAAACAGAAGTCTGAAACATTTGAAAAGTTCATATAATTTCAGAGTGAAGCGGAAAATCATCGTAACAAGAAAATAAAGTTTCTATGATCTGATCGTGGAGAAGAGTACTTGAGTTACGAGTTTGGCCTTCAGTTAAAACAATGTGAAATAGTTTCACTACTCATGCCACCTGGAACACCACGGTGTAATGGTGTGTCCGAACATCGTAACCGTACTTTATTAGATATGGTGCAATATATGATGTCTCTTACCGATCTACCACTATCGTTTTGGGGTTATGCATTAGAGACAGCTGCATTCACGTTAAATAGGGTACCATCTAAATCCGTTGAGACGACATCTTATGAACTATGGTTTGGCAAGAAACCAAAGTTGTCGTTTCTTAAAGTTTGGGGTTGCGATGCTAATGTGAAAAAGTTTCATCCTGATAAGCTCAAACCCAAATCGGAGAAATGTGTCTTCATAGGATACCCAAAGGAGACAGTTGGGTACACCTTCTATCACAGATCCGAAGGCAAGACATTCGTCGCTAAGAATGGTTCCTTTCTAGAGAATGAGTTTCTCTCGAAGAAGTGAGTGGGAGGAAAGTAGAACTTGATGAGGTAATTGTACCTGCTCCCTTATTGGAAAGTAGTTCATCGCAGAAACCAGTTTCTGTGACGCCTATACCAATTAGTGAGGAAGTTAATGATGATGATCACGAAACTTCAGATCAAGTTATTACTGAACCTCGTAGGTCAACCAGAGTAAGATCCGCACTAGAGTGGTACGGTAATCCTGTTCTGGAGGTTATGTTACTAGACCATGACGAACCTATGAACTATGAAGAAGCAATGGTGAGCCCAAATTCCGCAAAATGGCTTGAGGCCATGAAATCCGAGATGGGATCCATGTATGAGAACAAAGTATGGACTTTGGTTGACTTGCCCGATGATCGGCAAGCCATTGAAAATAAATGGATCTTCAAGAAGAAGACTGACACTGACGGTAATGTTACTGTCTATGAAGCTCGACTTGTTGCGAAAGGTTTTCGACAAGTTCAGGGGATTGACTACGATGAGACATTCTCACCCGTAGCGATGCTTAAGTCTGTCCGAATCATGTTAGCAATTGCCGCATTTTATGAAATCTGGCAAATGGATAAACAAAACTGCATTCCTTAATGGATTTATTAAAGAAGAGTTGTATATGATGCAACCAGAAGGTTTGTCCATCCTAAAGGTGCTAACAAAATATGCAAGCTCCAGCGATCCATCTATGGACTGGTGCAAGCATCTCGGAGTTGGAATATACGCTTTGATAAGTTGATCAAAGGATATAGTTTTATACAGACTTGCGGTGAAGCCTGTATTTACAAGAAAGTGAGTGGGAGCACTACAGCATTTCTGATAAGTATATGTGAATGACATATTGTTGATCGGAAATAATGTAGAATTATTCTGCAAAGCATAAAGGAGTGTTTGAAAGGAGTTTTTCAAAGAAACACCTCGGTGAAGCTGCTTACATATTGAGCATCAAGATCTATAGAGATAGATCAAGACGCTTGATAAGTTTTTTCAATGAGTACATACCTTAACAAGATTTTGAAGTGGTTCAAAATGGAACAGTCAAAGAAAGAGTTTCTTGCCTATGTTACATGGTGTGAAATTGAGTAAAACTCAAAGCCCGACCACGGCAGAAGATAGAAAAAGAATGAAAGTCATTCCCTATGCCTCGGCCATAGGTTCTATAAAGTATGCCATGCTGTGTACCAGATCTATTGTATACCCTACACTGATTTTGGCAAGGGAGTACAATAGTGATCTAGGAGTAGATCACTTGACAGCGGTAAAAATTATCCTTAGTGGAATAAGGATATGTTTCTCGATTATGGAAGTGACAAAAGGGTCGTCGTAAATGGTTACATCGATGCAAGTTTTGACACTAATCTAGATGACTCTAAGTCCCGGTCAAGATACATATTGAAAGTGGGAGCAATTAGCTAGAGTAGCTCCGTGCAGAGCATTGTAGACATAGAAATTTGCAAAATACTTACGAATCTGAATGTGACAGACCCGTTGACTAAAATTATCTCACAAGCAAAACATGATCACACCGTAGTACTCTTCAGGTGTTAATCACATAGCGATGTGAACTAGATTACTGACTCTAGTAAACCCTTTGGGTGTTGGTCACATGACGATGTAAACTATGGGTGTTAATCACATGGTGATGTGAACTATTGATGTTAAATCACATGGCGATGTGAACTAGATTATTGACTCTAGTGCAAGTGGGAGACTGAAGGAAATATTCCCTAGAGGCAATAATAAAGTTATTATTTATTTCCTTATATCATGATAAATGTTTATTATTCATGCTAGAATTGTATTAACCGGAAACTTGATACATGTGTGAATACATAGACAAACAGAGGGTCACTACTATGCCTCTACTTGACTAGCTCGTTGATCAAAGATGGTTATGTTTCCTAGCCATAGACATGAGTTGTCATTTGATTAAAGGGATCACATCATTAGGAGAATGATGTGATTGACTTGACCCATTCCGTTAGCTTAGCACTCGATCGTTTAGTATGTTGCTATTGCTTTCTTCATGACTTATACATGTTCCTATGACTATGAGATTATGCAACTCCCGTTTACCGGAGGAACACTTTGTGTGCTACCAAACGTCACAACATAACTGGGTGATTATAAAGGTGCTCTACAGGTGTCTCCGAAGGTACTTGTTGGGTTGGCGTATTTCGAGATTAGGATTTGTCACTCCAATTGTCAGAGAGGTATCTCTGGGCCCACTCGGTAATGCACATTACTATAAGCCTTGCAAGCATTGCAACTAATGAGCTAGTTGTGGGATGATGTATTACGTAACGAGTAAAGAGACTTGCCGGTAACGAGATTGAACTAGGTATTGAGATACCGATGATCGAATCTCGGGCAAGTAACATACCGATGACAAAGGGAACAACGTATGTTGTTATGCGGTTTGACCGATAAAGATCTTCGTAGAATATGTGGGAACCAATATGGGCATCCCGGTCCCGCTATTGGTTATTGACCGGAGGCGTGTCTCGGTCGTGTCTACATAGTTCTCGAACCCGTAGGGTCCGCACGCTTAACGTTACGATGACAGTTTTATTATGAGTTTATGAGTTTTGATGTACCAAAGGAGTTCGGAGTCCCGGATGAGATCGGGGAGATGACGAGGAGTCTCGAAATGGTCGAGACGTAAAGATCGATATATTGGACGACTATATTCGGACATCGGAAAGGTTCTGAGTGATTCGGGTATTTTTCGGAGTACCGGAGAGTTACGGGAATTCGTATTGGGCCTTAATGGGCCATACGGGAAAGGAGAGAAAGGCCCCAAAGGGTGGCCGCACCCCTCCCCATGGACTAGTCCGAATTGGACTAGGGAGGGGGGGCGCCCACTTCCTTCTTTCTCCCTCTCCCTTCCCTTTTCCTACTCCAACAAGGAAAGGAGGAGTCCTACTCCCGGTGGGAGTAGGACTCCCCCCTTGGCGCGCCCTCCTCCTTGGTCGGCGGCCTCCCCCTTGCTCCTTTATATACGGGGGCAGGGGGCACCCCATAGACACACACAATTGATCAACGATCTTTTAGCCGTGTGCGGTGCCCCCCTCCACCATATTACACCTCGATAATATCGTAGCGTTGCTTAGGCGAAGCCCTGCGTCGGTAGAACATCATCATCGTCACCACGCCGTCGTGCTGACGAAACTCTCCCTCAACATTCTGCTGGATCGGAGTTCGAGGGATGTCATCGAGCTGAACGTGTGCTGAACTCGGAGGTGCCGTGCGTTCGGTACTTGATCGGTCGGATCGTGAAGACGTACGACTACATCAACCGCGTTGTGTTAACGCTTCCGCTTTCGGTCTACGAGGGTACGTGGACAACACTCTCCCCTCTCGTTGCTATGCATCACCATGATCTTGCGTGTGCGTAGGAAATTTTTTGAAATTACTACGTTCCCAACAGGAAGCCGGTGGGCGACTTCCTTGGCCAAATATCCGGCCTCCAGAAATTGGTGATATCCTTCTCCTTGACGAAGGAGACCATCCACTTGCTCTGCGCTCCGGATCCGGACATGATCGGAGTGCTTTCGTGAGGAGGAAGAGATCAGGACTTGGGCGCTGGAGCTCGAGAATGGGTGGGCGGAGAGAGAGAAGGCGTGGGTGAAAGGGGGTGGATCCTTATCTCCTTATAAAGACAGCGAACAAAAAGCGCCTCCCCACTCGCCTTAAAACTCACCTGTTTCCCAAGGGCCGTGCAGACAGCACGGTTGGATTAGCCACGCCCGTATTGATGAGAATCCTGTAATAAGGGGACACGATCTCTGCTTTGACAAGACGTGCCAATGAATCCGCATCTCAAAACGTGGAGCGGCAGGCTAAAAACGGTTCAAAATAATGACCGGGTGGTGACGTGGTGCCACGCTACAAAAGTTGTCAGTGGATTGGACTCATGAAATATTATATTCTCTACGGTTGTGTGTGGTACTTATTTTGCAGAGCCGGACACGTGTTTTGTGTTTGAAGGCTGTTTTGGAGTATTTGGAGAAGGAACCTGCCTTGCAATGCCAAAGATAATCTGTGCGCCGGACACCTCGTCATTGAAGCCTGGTTCAGGGGCTACTATAGGAGTCCTGGATTAAGGGGTCCTCGGGCGTCTGGCCTGTTGGACATGGGCCGGACTGATGGGCTATGAAGATACAAGACCGAAGACTCTCACCCGTGTCTGGATGGGACTCTCCTTGGCATGGATGGCAAGCTAGGCGTTCGGATATGAAGATTTCTTTCTCTGTAACCGACTTTGTACAACCCTAGTTCCCTTCGATGTCTATATAAACCGGAGGGTTTAGTCCGTAGAGGCAATCACAATCATACAGGCTAGACTTCTAGGGTTTTAGCCATTACGATCTCGTGGTAGAGCAACTCTTGTAATACTCATATTTAGGGCTGGACCAAAAGCTCGTAGCTCGCGAGCTTAATGAGCGCTCGATAGTTCGGATCGTTAAGCTCGTAGCTGGCTTCTTAATGAATAGAGCCAATCATTGATTTTAGCTAGTTATGCTTAACGAGCTTAACGAGCAAGCTAACAAGTTTCACGAGTAGCTCGTTAAGCTGGTTACTAACAACACAACACATATATTCATCTTACATGACAAACTTTTTGTAGCACCTCAGCCCATCTATTTAATCTAATTGACATATGAGGCAACAAACTACTGTAGTTCTTTTTGTAGTCACCATATTTCATCTTGAAAACCACACCTACACATTCATCATGTATATCGTAACACATTATAATCTATTAACGAGCGCTCGCGAGTGCTCACGAGCTTCAAACGAGCCGAGCCGAGCAAGGTTTTCTGCTCGTTAATCTTAACGAGCTTAACGAGCCGAGCCTTAACGAGCACAAGCTTAACGAGTACGAGCTTAACAAGCTGAGCTGCTCGTTAATCCACCCCTACTCATATTCACCGAGATCAATCAAGCAGGAAGTAGGGTATTGCCTCCGTAGAGAGGGCCCGAACCTGGGTAAACATCGTGTCCCCTGTCTCCTGTTACCATCGACCTTAGACGCACAGTTCAGGACCCCCTACCCGAGATCCGCCGGTTTTGACACCGACAGTCTCGAAGATCCTTTTATCGCACCCTGGGCCAGCCAAACGCCTTGACATCCGCATGTTCAGTACGAGTTGCAAGGTCCAAGCCAAGTTCGACGAGTGGTTCTTATCCCCCGCCCTAGATCAGCTCGAGGAGCTCAGCTTTGAAGCTGGACGATGTCGCTCTCTGCCGCCGTCCGCGCTCTGCCTCACGCCAACGCTGCGCCACGCCAGCTTCAGCTCCTGCTATCTTCCCCAGATTAATGCCGCGCCCGCCCTTCTTCTCCCTCACCTCAAGCAGCTCGACCTCTCCGACGTTGGCATCTCGAAGCAGGCTATGGAGCACCTGCTCCACAGCTGTACTGCGCTCGAGTACCTTCATCTTTAGCAGATCCACAGGTTCATTAGCCTCCACATCACCTCGACGAATCTCCGATGGATTTATGTTCTTGCTGGCCCCGCAATAAGACATCAATTGGGAAGAGATCACTCCAGCTGTTCCACGTTATGGTCATTGAGAACGCGCCTTTCCTTGAGAGATTGCTTGTATCTGATCTAGAAGGTCCAATAAAAATCAAGGTCATTGACGCGCCAAAATTGATAGCGTTGGTGTACTCCTCTGCCAAATTCTCCGAACTCTTTATTGGATCCGTAATCGTTCAGGTACAACACTCATCTTTTTCTCCGTCTTCTTGAAATTCACATTTTTAAATTTCTTCTTGATGTATTTACGACCGTCTTCCAGAAAATAATTCCCACAAGCTTGACCCAGTCTATGCGCACAGTGAAGATCTTGGCAATAAAATCTATCGGCCGCAATCTGGATCAAGTTGTTGGATTCCTTACATGCTTTCCGTGCACGGAGAAGCTACTCATCAAGGTGAAACTTCTTTCCTATTAGTAAACGGTAATCATAACGTAGCTTAGTTTTTCGTAATTTTCCCAAATTACGATGACAAGTGTAGTGTTCAAAACTGCATCTACGCACTGCACCGAAAAAAATGTTTTTAGTATTTTTTCTCACGTGATCACCGACATCGTTTTTTTGTTGTACTAATATAGTAGCCTAGGCTAGTCATAGTGGAAAGTAACTTAGACTAGTAAATCTATGGTTACCCTAAGAGAAAGTACTACCTCCGTCCTGGTTTACTCTTCCTATTTTGTAGTATCAAAATTAGACCATAGATTTAACTGACAAAATGTTAATGCATGTCACTAAAAATTATATCGGTGGATTCGTATTTGAACATAATTTCAAATGGTATAACTTTTGGTGACATGCATCGGCATTTACTTAGGTAAATCTATGGTCAAAATTTTACACTAAATACGAGGTAGTACAAAAGTGGGCTATAACGGCCCTCCACTATGTAGGCCAAAACACGTGCCAAATTCACTTGTAATGCATTTGGCATCGATGCCCCTCCATTGCTCACCTGGTGCCCCAATATGGATCACCTACTTTGCTCCGGTGCCAAATTAACTCACGCAATGAAAAAACACTTGCGTGGGAGAGAGAGAGGACTGAGGCAATAAAAAACACTTGTTTGGGAGAGTGAGAGGCTGGTGCAGTTGGTTTGATTGATTTGTTTATACATGTGGGTCTGTGTGCACAACAGTGCCAACTCTCTCACATGGCGAGAGCGGTGGCAAAATCTTTTGATTTGACATCGATGCGTATTATGTGGCATACTTTTGAGAAATATGGCATCAGCCACATAGTGGAAGGCAACAAATGCCCAAGATCTTCACGTGCTCCTATGTCAATGAGAGGAAAGAGAAAGAGAGAGAGAGAGAGTGAAAAAATATCACTAGCCAGCCAACCCTATCATATGAGCGAATGATATTGGTACCCCTTGACGACACACAACAATCTTATACAGCCAGCTGCTCTAATATGTTCTCTTCTTTTGCAGATAAAAAAGACCCGAAAGTGAAAAATGTGCTGCACTATAACAATCTCATCGAATGCCTTGATCTCCATCTTACAGAAATTGATTTGATCGACTACCGAGGCAGCACATCTGAGATTAAATTGGCCAGGTTATTTGTTCTGGTGGTTTGGCGTTCTGTGGCGCAACAATGAATGGCGTGCTGATCACCGCAAGCGTCTAAGCCTAAATGACAAAGTCTCTGCAGAAGCTGAATTTGTTTTTGAAACATCAAGTGGTCAGAGGCTCGAAAATTTATTTGCCCATTAGTGACATGTCAGGGCGGTGGATTTTAGTTTGTACAATAATGTTGCATCCACCTAAAGTAACAAAAGTTCTTACGTCCTAGTAATTCCCTCTTTGTAGGTGGAGCATTACTCCTAACATTTGTAATATCAGTTTGAAACTTGAAATATTGTCGTGTCCTATTCCTACGTTTTCAAAATCTTGCGGATCAAAGAGGTCCTGACTTGGTGAAGATGTTGTGCCTGCCATCTTTCACCAATAGCTGTCGGATCTAGATCTGACGGATACAAACCAAACTTCTCCAGTTTTGCAAAAAGATCCCCGCAGTTGTTCCCTATTTACAAACAACTCCTTGTCTCTGACAATCATCCTTATCTCCTCCCCACCACATCTAGGCCCAGTTCTTTTGCTGGCTTTTTGGGCTTCCAGAAAAGTTGCCCCCTACCCAGCTTATTCTAGAAGCCCAACCAAAATTTTCGTTTTAGAAGCTTACTAGTCAAGTCTTAACTACTAGGCTTGTAAAAAAATAAATTTGGTTGGGCTTCTAGAATAAGCTGGGTAGGGGCATCTTATTTCATCTTATTCTAGAAGCCATCAAAAGAACTGGCCCCTAGAAGTCCATGGAAAAATCTTGCGCGATGGCCGCTGCCGGCGCTATCCACCCCCAATCTTGGTGTTCCGTGCAATGCACGGGCATCTACGCACGGGAAATTATGTCGAACATGGCTAGTTGTAAGCAGGCTAGCTCTACAGCCATGATGATAGTGACTGCAGATGGTGAGGCTGACTATGCTATGCCAAACACGGCGCCTATCACTACTAGGGAAAACCCTAGTAGTAGCGCTTGAAATATGCATAGCAGTATCGCTGGGTCCAGCGCTACTGCTAGCGCGCTACAGCTAAGTTGTAGCAGTAACGCTGGTATAGGCAGCACTACGACTAAGTATTGTTAGCAGTAGCGCTTCCCGGACCAGCGCTACTGATAGTTATCAGTAGCGCTTTTTCATGTGAAGCGCTGCTGCTCAGCCAGCGCTACTGCTAGGTGCTCTCCAGCGCTACTGCTAATGTTCCTGCGTTCGCCGACCCTCACCCCTACGTATTTGTGGTGTATTTATGCAGGCTCTATACAATAGTTTCATCAGATCATACTAAACATACACTATTCTCATCATATCATAGACATACAGTAGTCTCATCATACCATCATCATCGTCATCATTATTCAACACAAATATCATCAAATATTAAAAATAGCAATACACAAGTGCGATCATGTCATGTCTCGAATAAGTGCAATTGTATGTAGAAGAGAAGAGCGATCAGCATGAGCAAGAGCGCGACTATGTTCTACCGGTGGTCCCGCCCCTGCTCATGCTAGAGTGTCCAACTCAAGTAACTACTTTCCGCTTCAGCTCTACTATCGAACCCTCTGTGGCTAGCACCCGTGTACCTGTGCACCTGGGCCTAAGCGGCTGGCCAGTGGTCGTAGACTCCTGGAACCCTCCCAACGTACATGGCATAGTAGCCCTTCGCCATCTCTGATCTATGTACCTGCATCGTGAGTTGATGAATTGAATGATAATATGCAACATAATGTACTTAAGAAAACAAGGAGGCATAATTAGCAAAATACAATCAACCAATAGTAAACATAAATGACGAAGTTCCTCATACCCAAACTAATTAACTAGAGCGATCAACGCAAGTTCAGGATCACGGTTTAGTTACATCACATACTTTCGCCATGCATAAATTCAAAGTTTTGCCATAGAAAGACAGTAGTGACATATTGTCATCAACAATCAGTCCTCCATGTTAGTGGTCCAATCTTCATAGTCAGGGAGGTAGCACCCGAGCTTCTTAAAAGGCTTCAGGTCCAGACGCTGAGCTAGTAGCAGTGCTCGGACATCTTCCCGCATGATTGGCCGATGGTAGAACATCCCTGTTGGTTCGAGGACCTACTTCATGATCACTTGGGCAAGTTCACACTGTACGTGATAAAACTCAGCTCTGATTCGATGATCCGGTGTCATTCCTATGCTTGTGGCCCAGCTGATAATCTCAGCATCGTTGGTAGTAGGTGACATGCGAAGGCATTGATTATCCCTTCTGTACTCGAGCAGGTGATGCATGAGGTAGAATCCATCAGCCATACTGCTGTGCGGTTACTAGGTGCAGCAGAAGTCGGTCTTATGACTGAAAGCCAGACCGCGATTCCTGTACTTTTTCACCTTGATATATCCACCAGACATGCTGAAGGTTAACAGGGCACTATCGAGAACACTCTTTATGTGCTTGTAATCCTTTTTCCTGAGGTTCTTCGATGAGTCCAAGTACATCGCATGGGAGTATTCCGGGGACAGAACGATGAGTACGGCGCCCCCACCCCCCCCCCCCCCCCCCCCCGCTGAGCAAATTAATTAAGTACACCTGAAATTAGCCTCCATGCTTGCAAAGGAATGATTAACACTTACGAAAGGATATGTGTGGATGACTTACGTGGGATGATAAGGCAAGTGAATCACTTCCTTGTCCTTATTAGCGATCATGAATTCGCCGAGGTACTTGCTCGCATAGTCATGGTGCTCTTTGCAAACTGCCAAGCAGCTCTCATGCATATAGAACGGGTCCGTGACGCAGATATATTTGATGTTCTCGACCCTGATGAAGTAGTTCAGATACAGCGCATATATGCGGATGAACTAGAAATCCAGCTTGGTCATGTGGAACATGTCATAGATGTAGTCAAATCGCAGGATGAACTTATTTGAGGGCCATCTCTCGATGTACAACCTCCCACCTGGCACCAGAGCCGCGTAAAGCGGGTATCTTGGTTTTTCCGCGACCAGAAGGCTTTTCTCTCTGGCCAGCACATCTTCATGGAGTCTCCTTAGATCATTGTTCACTATGTGCTCTCGTGCTTTCGCAAGTAGGATCGGCTGGCCGACAACATGGAAGCGCTGCGCACCTTCGATAGGTATTCTGTCTACCACCCGGGGCTCCAGAGGCGGTTGGCTACTTGAAGCAGCTCTGGCTCCTTTAGGGACTTTCTTGTCCGATCTCCTCCTTTGCTTCTTGGTGGGTGGCGGTAGTGAGCCCACCATACCTGCCCTAACCACCACCCCCAGTATCGTCGGGATAATCAGTGGATGGGCGTCGGGGGGTTGCTGGGTACAGGCGGCATCTGGAGGCGTCTCCTACGAGGATCGCTTGAAGAGAGACTTTTTGCATCCGCCTTAGGACTTTCTGGCTCCGGCAAATGAGGTAGCATCAAGTCATCATCTCCATGCTCATAGCCTGAGTCTTCGCCGTCCTAAGCCATAAATCCTCCATCATCATAGGCGGTATTGAAATACTTGTTTGGGTGTCGGTGGAGAACGACACCTATGGGACCAACGAGTATCCCTACTACGATTGCGGGGCGCTGGAAGTGGTGAGGAGAGCAGGATCAACAGCCAGTGCAAACACGAGGGTCGTTTACCCAGGTTCAGGCCGCAGATATGCGTAATACCCTAGTCCTGCTTTGGTGGTTGGATATCTGTGTTCTTGAGGAGCTCGAACTAGCTACAGGGAGCATAACTTGTCCAAGGGTCCGAATCCCTCTCCTGGATGCCCTGGGTCTCCTTTTATAGGCAAAGGGATTGCCATAGTGGCACCAGGAGGTGGCATCAGGGTAATGTGGCTATGCTTATCGCTAGTCATTATGGGACAAAACGCATTAAATGCGCCCCCGACGTGTCCCCCTCGCTTTACTGCCGCTTCGCCTCATCTTGACACGCGCCTGGGCCAGCGAGGCAGTGGTGCCATGTAGATAGGCAAGCAGCTGAGGTGGCGCGGTGGTGGAGCCTTCAGGAAGGTCTGCATGCCACCGCGTAGGCACGTGCTGAGTTGGCGGAGGAGCCCCGTGTTGACACGCAGGTGCCTGCCCACCTGGTGGGTTCGCAGCTGCATGGATTTGGCGGTGGAAAGCTTGACAGGTGCGGGCCTGGTTGTGGCCTCGCGGATGCTCCCGGCAAGGGCCTTGCCGGGGCGTTGCGGTCGTCCCCGGCAAGGATCTTGCCGGGGGTCTCGTGGGCTTCCTCGGCAAGGATCTTGCCGAGGCTCATCATCTCTGACTCTTCTGATTAAGAGTGTTATTCTTGTCTTCACAAAGATCTGTATACCACCATGGAGGTGCCTCCTGAGCCCTGGCCCAACGCAGTTGATGGTGTTGGAAACCGTGGGCACAAGGGTGGCTCGCTCCGCTGCTGTTGGGGCGGGCTGCCCTGGCAAGGGTCTTGCCGGGGCCGCAAAGGCTGCGCCGGCAAGGACCTTGCCAGGGGAACCTGCTTCGTCCCTCTGCCCTCTGCGTCCTGGCCTTGGCGTCGCTTTGCTTTGTCTTGTGCTTCTAGTTCCACCTTGGTTCACTTCCCTTGCCTTGCCAAGTGTGGCCGCGGCGCGTGGCTCCGACTGCCCGTGCACAAGTAAAGGGGTAAAAAAGGAGAGCCCCTACTTCTTATACACCGACAGGAGCCCCCGGGCTTGGGCCACATATAAGCGGAACACATTGTTGGGCCAAGCCCAGAACGGTGCGCCGGCAGGCAGGGCGGTTTGTTTACTGTGGTGAAATCTTCCCATCTGCTGCGCTTCCCCACAACCCATGCGCGACGTGGGGGTCGTGCGTGACGTGGGGGTCATGCATGGGGCGGTTCCCGCACGCATGCGTCACGTCGCAGTTAATGGGAAAGGAGGCGGCCCACGCCTTCCCCATAAAAAAGGAATAACCGCGGGCGCGCTGCTCACTTTACCCCTTCTGCGCCCTCTTCCAATCTCAGAGCCGTCGCCCCCTTTCTCCTTCTTCGTTATACCTAGATCCCCTTTTGACGGATCGGGAAGACCTGGACACTGTCATCGAAGACGTGGCCAAGGAGGCCGCGGCGGAGGCTGAGAAGATTGCTGCCGAGGAGGCCATCAAGGAGCCTGCCGTGGACGCCGGCAAGGCCACTGCTGAGGAGGTTGGCAAGGGGCCCGCCAGGGAGGCCGGCAAGGCCGCCGCCAAGGAGGAGGAGGAGATGGCCGATGACCGGCCTTCTTCCTCTGCTGCTCCCGGCTCTGGCAAGTACCCGAGGGTGGGCGGCGACTTGTTCGTCCACCTCCCAGGCGCGTCGGGCACCAGGACGCCTGTCGAGGGAGAGGTGCTTGATGGCGATGTGCTTGCCGCCGCCGGGCTTGAGGTCGTTGACGAGCCGAGCGTTGGCGGCGACGGCTCCGAGGAGAAGCGGCTGCCCCAAGCCATGGGTGCCAGCTTCCGGAAGCTCCAGGCGTTCCAACGTGCCCGCCTGGACAAGGCTAGGTCCAGGATGGTAGTGCCGGAGAAGGTGGAGGCGGATCTCTGGGGCGCGTCGCCGAGACGCAGGACTGGTTTCGCCAGGCTCGTGACGAGCTGATGGCCGCCCATGGTGAGTTGTCTAGGCGCGACTTGGAGCTCACCATGAAGCTGGCCGACGTCGGAAGGCCTAGGAGGCGGCGAAGAACTTGGCCACCGCCGCTGAAGCTGCCCGGGTCCAGCACGAGGCCGCACTAAATTCCCAGGAGGACCTTGCCGCGTGTGAGGAGAAGCTTGCTGCCACGCTCCGCGGCAAGGATGAAGCGGTGGAAAAACTCGTCGTACAGTGGACCCAAGAGCTGGAGCAGAGGCACAGAGAGGCGCTCGATGCTCAGGCTCTGGTCTATGCTGGCAAGGTAAAGGAGCTGGAGGCGGAGCGGGATGGCCTAAAGGACTAGGCCCTGAAGTTGGCCGAGGAGAAGGATACGCTCAACAGCGCCCTGACGGACGCGCAAACCGCCATCCTTGGCAAGGCTGATCAGCTTTCCAAGGCCAACGACTCCATCAAGGACCAGACGCTGAAGCTGGAGGCCCTTGAGGGGGAACTCTCGGAGGTCAAGGCCCGGGAGGGGATCCTGGCCAAGGAGTTGGAGACCGAGAGGCAGCTGAGGAAGGACGAGGCCGCCACTCACAAGGATTTCATGGACGGTCAGAATCGCTAGATCGGCCTCCTCGAGGACATCGCCAGCAGGATCTCTGCTCAGCTGGCTACTATGGGGATGCCAAATGCGAGGTACGCACCAGAGTGTAGTGGGTCCACCAACGCCAAGCTGACTCTATTCTTCGAAGTCGTTCTTGGTGCCTTGGAGCAGCTCAAGTCCAATCGGGCAAGTGCCTTGGCCGACGAGTCCCGGGGAATGTGCCTGGGCGCCATGACCAAGGTCCTCACCAAGCTGGCCTTCTGGTACCCCGACCTCAACTTCAACGCCGCGGTGGACAGCTTGCCGGACGACGCGGACCTCTCTGGGATTGAGGAGCGCATCGAGCCCGTCACCAGCCGCATCGGCGGAATCCAGAGGGTGGAAGTCCAGCGCCGGGACTAGGTGCCCCGATTTTTGTTACCGCTGCGAGTTCATGACCAAGACAATTCATATCTTTAGTTAGAACCGCAGCAACAATTCGATGTAATATAACTCTGCAGTACTCTTGATATTATGCATGTCATTTTCCTGTTTGATCTTCCCTTTGTATGTCCACCCTACGTTAGTTGGGTAGGCTTGCTGGCGCGTAAATCCAGGGCGGCACCTTGAGGACGGATCCCCAATGGCCTGCCGGGTGTGCGTGCTCCCAGGAAAACCACCTCACCGCTCCCGACGCAGCCGCTCGACCTGTCGAGCTTGACTCGAGTCAGTGTCGAGAGCGTTGCCGATTGTGGAAGGCTACCCAGCCACTCTCGACGCGGCCGTTTGAGCTGTTGAGCGGACTCGAAACAGAACAAAGGCGTTGCCAATCGCGGAAGGGCCCCTTTGCGTGCAGGCTTTCATACATAGGGCTGGACTTCTGAGGACAATAACCTCATATGTAAAAAAGGAAATGTTTAAGGCTCTGAACAACTTAGCTTTTCTATTGTCGCGCTGGCGTCCTTCGCATTGGCAGGCGGCGTCTTTTTCTCCTGGCCGCCCCCTCCTTCTTTGGAGCCATGGCGACGAAGAACTACTAGGCTGACTACTAAACCAGATTCTCACTACTGCGCCCCCTACCTGGCGCGCCAAAGATGTCGGTGGAGGACGACACCTATGGGACCAACGAGGATCCCTACTACGGTTGCGGGGCGCTGGAAGTGGTGAGGAGAGCAGGATCAACAGTCAGTGCAAACACGAGGGTCGTTTACCCAGGTTCGGGCCGCAGATATGCGTAATACCCTAGTCCTGCTTTGGTGGTTGGATATCTGTGTTCTTGAGGAGCTCGAACTAGCTACAGGGAGCATAACTTGTCCAAGGGTCCGAATCCCTCTCCTGGATGCCCTAGGTCTCCTTTTATAGGCAAAGGGATTGCCATAGTGGCACCAGGAGGTGGCATCGGGTTACTGTGGCTATGCTTATCGCTAGTCATTACGGGACAAAATGCATTAAATGCGCCCCCGACGTGTCCCCCTCGCTTTATTGCCGCTTCGCCTCATCTTGACACGCGCCTGGGCCAGCGAGGCGGTGGTGCCATGTAGACAGGCAAGCAGCTGAGGTGGCGTGGTGGTGGAGCCTTCAGGAAGATCTGCATGCCACCGCGTAGGCACATGCTGAGTTGGCGGAGGAGCCCCGTGTTGACACTTAGGTGCCTGCCAGGCTGGTGGGCTGGCAGCTGGATGGATTTGGCGGTGGAAAGCTTGACGGATGCGGGCCTGGCTGTGGCCTCGGGGATGCTCCCGGCAAGGGCCTTGCCGGGGCCCCGGCAAGGGTCTTGCCGTGCGTTGTGGTCGTCCCGAGCAAGGATCTTGCCGGGGGTCTCGTGGGCTTCCTCGGCAAGGATCTTGCCGAGGCTCGTCATCTCTCACTCTTCTGATTAAGACTGATATTCTTGTCTTCATAAAGATCTGTAATACCACCATGGAGGTGCCTCCCGAGCCCTGGCCCAACGCAGTTGATGGTGTTGGAAACCATGGGCTCAAGGGTGGCTTGCTCCGTTGGTGTTGGGGCGGGCTGCCCCGGCAAGGGTCTTACCGGGGCCGCAGAGGCCGCCCCGGCAAGGACCTTGCCGGGGGAACCTGTTTCGTCCCTCTGCCCTCTGCGTCTTGGCCTTGGCGTCGCTTTGCTCTATCTTGTGCTTCTGGTTCCACCTTGGTTCACCTCCCTTGCCTTGCCAAGTGTGGCCGCGGCGCGTGGCTCCGACTGCCCGTGCACAAGTAAAGGGGTAAAAAAGGAGAGCCCCTACTTTTGTACACCGACACTGGGTCATCATCATCATCCTCCATGTCATCATCAACATTTGCTTCTTTAACAATAGGGGCTACATCATCTGGCACTAATGGAGGCTCTCCCTCCCATCGTCCGCTATCACTCGCCACGACAAGTGCAGGTAATGTGGTAGGTGGGGTGGTGTTCATACCTTCTTGAGAAGGTGGCGTTGGCTTGATACTGGGAGCCTCGAGACAAAGAAGAGACTTGGGCCAAGGCAAGAACCAGCTCTTGCATGCGCCAATCATCTTAGGGGTCTCGTCGTCATCGACTGGTACCGGAGGAGGCAAATCCTCGAAACCCGCTAAGACACTAGCCACATTAACCTTGAAGACGCCATCGGGCATCTCTCGGTTGTGGAACATGCGGTCCTTTGGCTTCACGATCATTGCCTTTCCAACAGCCACCTTCTGGCCCTTGATGTCGTAGAGTAGGGTGCACGGGGTATCGTCGGCCTACGAAGGAGACTTGTCTGCGAAGTCAAACATCCGAAAGGCAACTGAAACGGAAGACTATAGACATGCTGGTGAAAAGGGTATGACGCATAATTACCGTGAGGGCTTCGAGCTCAGCCAGCGATGAAGGCCTACCGACCATGCAAGAGACGGAGTTCTGGCTGCTATGAACAGGAGCGGGACCTTTTGCGGTTGCTTGAGCAGGTGCTGGTGCTCTGGTGTTCACCGAATTGCTCCCAACAAAGCTGGGAAGGGGAAAGTCCTCCGGCCGTGCATTTGGATTGTTCTTCATGAAATCCAATAGTGCCGGAAGCAAGCTGACCACCGCGTCAGTGACCACTGCATTGACGGCCCCGAGCAACTCTTCTTTGGTCTCAGCTTTGGCCTTATCGACCGCAATCTTGACCTTCTCGTCGATGCTCTACTGAGTGACGACCGAGCGTCTCTTCGTTCTTTCCTCTAGCTCCTCGGGGTAGCACGTCTTCCACGAGGCGCCATCTCTGACAACGTGCACATGTCCATAGGACGACGGCTTGTCCACTAGGACCTTCTTCAGTATGTTCAGGGCCCGGTTGAATGGGATGTCCAACTTGGGCCTCGCCGATGACTGTGATGACTGGTCGCTTTCGGCTGCCTTTATGTGCTGCTCTTTCTGCAAAAGGAACGTGGATCGTTTACTAATGTGACAAAACTTGCAGTCGAATTGATTGGAAGCTATAATATGATAATGTGTTAATATAACAATTACCAGAAGTCTCATGAAGTCCCTCGTGATCAGGTCTGTGTAAAAGAGCTTTTTTTCTTTGTCCCACTTGTACCGGGCCCTGATCCAGTCATGCTCCAGCGGGTCGGTGAACTCCGCCAAGGGGTCTGGGATTCCATGACTTTCACGTTCGGCATCCTCCTTGGCCCATACGGACCTCTTCCCCATGTAACCACAGCTTCCGAGGCAGTGGGGAGGCGTGTTACTGGCCTGGAGCGCCTTCATTTTCTCCGACTTTGCCTTGACTTCTTCTTTAGCGCAATTCTCCTTGAATTTTGCAAAGTCCTCTTCCATTATTGATGGATTGTCAACATGAATCTTGGACCATGGTTCATTCTTCGCAATCGCTTTTTTCACCTGAACTTTCCAGGAGGACCAGTTGTTGGGGAACGTCACCATCGCCTTATCGTTTATTGTGACAGCCTGGTTTTTGCCCTCTTTTATTTGCCTGATTTTCATTTGGATTGATTTTGAAATTTGGAGTTTTTGAATCTTTTCATATGGACTTAAACACTTGGCTACCCCTTGGCTTTCACCCAAGTGCCTCACTTCCCACTCTAATCCTCATTTCATCTATGGTTCTCATCAAAATAATATTTGGAATATTTTTCTTTAATGAAAAATATTCATTTCCCTCTCTTAAACCCTAACTAGTTCAATGTGCTCCAAAGCAACCCCAATTTTTTTTGCCCACAAAAATCTGAGAAAATTCACAAATATTCTTTGAACCCTAGGGCACCTTCCCGAGAAAAAATATTTCACCACGTTTTGGAATATTTTTGCTACAGAAAATATTTTCTATTCTGGACAGAAATGGTGGTTTCTACAACCACTACCATTTTACTTGCTCCAATGTGGCTGATTTTTCTTGTGCATCATCACCTTAGTAGATGATTGGTAACCTCCAAAGCCCAGCTCCCAACTCCCAGCCGTTTGACCTCAGTAACCTCTCAAAGTTACTGATCAGAAACTTACTAGGCTTGTGAAATCTTTTCTACTGCATCTGGATCAAACCAAAGCATGGTAATCTTCAAAACTACCACGAACAACAAGCCATACATGAGTTTTGGACTTAGGTCAGCCTGAGTGCAAAGTTCACGCAGTGACCACGCATGTACACGATGCCAACCTGCTTGTCGATGCGCTCTGAGTGCCGCCGAGCGCTCTATTTCACGCGTGCTCGCTTCCCCGCCTGCCTAAGCGTGCCAAACCTCGCCACAATCTTCGTCCTAGCTCCCTTAACTCTCCCCTGGCACTCGCCGACGCCGGAGCTCGCCGCAGCGAGCACGGGCGCGGTCCGGCCAACGCAACAGTGCGCTTTGCACTGTGCTCGTCGCCTTCCTCTCGATCATGTGCTCGTCCCCGTTCGCCCACAGTCCCCGCGTGAGCTACGTCGCCTTCTCCCCCTCTCACTGACGCCGCTCGTCGCCGCGTGCCATGTCCAGGTGTCACCAGCGGAGCCCGATCCCCCCCCCCTCAATGCTCGCCTATAAATGAGCCAACCCCAGCCTCCTCGAGCACCATCCTCCACTCCCACACACTCCACAACCTCGTAGAGAACCGTAGCCCGGCCGGCTAGGCCGCGGGCTGCCGTCCCTGAGCTCGAGCTCGCCGGCGATCCCCTCGGGTCGTCTCCGTAGTTCCGGCCCCTCCCAGGCCTGGGCAACCCTTCCAGGGCCTCCGGCACTCTGCGGTGGTGCCGTTCCGCCCGGTTGGCGCCCCTGGAGTCGCCTTTGCTCGCCGTCGTCTTCGTCTCCGGCAAGCTCTGCTTTCTGTCTCCGCTAGAGAGGACGATTCCGACGCCGTCCGACCAACCCTAGCTACTCTACGAGTACGGGCAGGTGCGCCTCTGTCTCCTCTCTTGATCCCTCCCTCTCGTTTTGGCCAAGGAGCCCACGTCGCCGGCGTGAGCTCCGGCGAAGCCGCGCCGTCCCCTGTTTCTTTCTCCCTGTCCCCCTCACCTGACTAGCGGGGCCCGCTAGTCAGCCACTCAGTACGCGCGCGGAGCGGTACGAGTGGTGGCGCCCTGAGGCTTTACGCCTTCGACGTCACCCCCCAGTCTGTTTTTTATTTAAATTCAAATTTCATTTATATCTAGAGAGCTTCAAACAGCTATAACTCTTCAACCATAAGTCCAAATGAATTGATTCTTTTTGCATTGTGTTCTTTGCAAAGAAATCTAGCAGCTCACCAAAAATGGGATTTTTCCCTGCTGTCTAGATTTTCTGGTGATTTTCAGAAGGGAACTTGATGTTTTCTTTTTGTGTTTATAAATATTTTCAGAGAGTGGAGCTTGTCTTGAGGATCACCAGAAGGCTTGTGAACCTCATCTGCACTAAGGCAAGCCACAGCAAGATTTTCATGGTGCCATTTCAATATTTGTGATTTTCCTACTTGAATGAATGATCTAATCCGTGCATTTAAATCACTGTTGTGTTATTTATATTCTGTCAAGTGTTTGTTTAAGTTAATATGCTTGTGTTACAGAAAGTTTAAAGCTAACTAAGTTGGTAAAGAAACTAGAAATTAATTTTTGTTATGAAAGAGTAATATAGTTATGGACATAAATAATTAATTGGAGTTATTCTTCTTGCATGAGAAAAATGATAAATTTTTTTAGAAAAGATTCTGTTTAAAGTGAAGTTTAATCTTAACCAGAGAAGTGTCAAGAGTTGTTGATGGTTATGCTTAGTGTGAATATAGTTGACTCAATCTTTTTCGTTAATATGTGATGCATATGTTAGTGTTGCATTTCATGGCATACTATGACACTGGTTATTTTCAATTTAAGTTGAACCTGATTATAACACAACTTGAATATATTGTTGACCGGGTCATGGTGCCACTGAATCGAGTTTTTCCAAGTGCAACTACATTTGCCTTTATGGGAAGGCCTTTATTCGGTCCATTGTCATGCCTCTAGTCGGTGCCTCCAACGAGGGAAGGTTATGGGTGTGCGGTACCCTGGCCCGGTAAGCAGACATAACCTTGTGTGCCCCTTGTTGAGATTTTGGTACCGGTCCCCGTGAGGGACGTTTATGTTTTGGCCACGACGGTGGTCGTTGTGTCTTTGGTAGACACGGGGCCACCTAGGACTAGCCCAGTTGGGAGTGAGTCGGAGTGGCCGGGAGAGTGACATGGCAATGGAGGGGTTTTGTCGGAATGCCGTTGGTCCACCCAAATGGGAGTACGAGGCCATGGGTTCCGTGGTGTGGGTACAGTGCGCTACCTCTGCAGAGTGTATTAATCTATCGACAGCCACGTCCACGGTTACAGACACACTCGAAAGTAGGTCACACCATGGGTCAACATTTAATAAATCTTGCACAATAAGTTATGAACTTTGCATTGTTGATGATGGCGGGAAGGTCATCTTGTTGTTGAGACCAATTGTTGGTCATGGTTGTGATCGTCGGAAGGATCACCATTTATGACCCAGTGTTGGTCGTGGCTATGATCGCCGGAATGATCACGGGATATCCATAGTTAAAATCATGAGGTTGGTTGTGATCCAAGAGCGATCACCGTTGGTAAGTCAGTCCGCGGGACTTGTCACACAAGAGCATGATCACAACATGTTGGTCATTTTGTTGCATTATTAATAATTGGTTAATTATCATGATATTGTTTGTCATTATGTTTATGCTTGTTGTGAGCTTGCAAGTACATTCAATGTACTGACCTGTCATGTCATGGCAGATTTCAGGAAAGTCCCGTTGGAAAGGAGTGCTGTCCGAGTCTAGATCATGTCCACATCGGTGTCCTTGTGCTATGGAGTTTCCGCTACGACGTTGTTCCGCTGCCGCGTAGTTGTTATGATCGAGGCCCATTTATGTTCACTAAATAATGTACATATTATTCAGCCGCACCGTGTGTGCCGCTTGGCCTCGCTACCTATTGTAATATAAACTTTGATCTGCTAGCACCAATAAAGTGGTTGTTTTCTGTACCAAGATGTTGTGTGTTGCCAGAAGACATGGTCTCTGGGCTGGCAATGCATGGTAAACCAGTCGCTCTGAGCCAGGTGCCACATTTATCTTTGTCATGGCGATGTCTTTCCACGGATCTTCATATTCTTTTTCATTGCGGCCAGGGAACAAGAACCTATTATGCAACTTCTTTAGGAGCATGTTCTCCATATGTGGTATCTGCCTCAACCTCTCGTCGTTGATGTTGGCGGTTTCCCTGAGGAAGCATCCAAGTTGATTGCCCCACCACGAGCACGCTTCCTCTGGCGCCGTTGGCTCAAACTTCTTGGGGTGCATCTCCGTGACCACAATTTTTTCGATGTCAAGCTCATTTCGTCTTTGTGTCCTCTTCTTCTTTGGTGCTTTACCGGTACGACAACATCGTTGCCGGTCTCGGGGGTGGTGTCGGTGCAGGTGCCAGTGCCGGTGTCGTTGTCGGGGTTGGTGCCACAAGGCGAGACCTCCACAGGGCGGCCTCGGCGCATCTGGAGGCGGAAGCGCCCAAAAAGGGGAAGGGCGCCCCAACGGTCAATACCGCGTGGGACGTTGACAGTAGTCCAGAATGACACCCCCGCACTAAGCCCCGGGACGCATCATAAGTGACATGGCTCATTCATGCGCACACCCAGCCCTTTCTCTTTATTATTTTAACATAGTTAACTGCACTATTGCAGTCCGGCCCGTGACCTTATCCAGCGATCCTCATCTGGAGGCTCGTTGGCTCCGTCGGAGATGGGAGCATGTCGCCACCGCCTGCTTACTCCCCCAGGGCCAGGGATGACATCGAAGTGTTGTCCCGGAGGACCGCTCCGAAGGGAGGAGCCGAGGACGCTGTCCGGGAGGCGCCACAAGGCGAGACCTCCACTGCCGGACACATGGGGGGGCCGATCCCCATGGATACAGGCGAAGAGGGCCGCATCCAGTTTGTCCCTCAGCCGAATATGATTCCGGAGACCCATATGGCTCCGGAGTCGGGCGAGCAGCCCCTTTGATGGAGGGGAGTGCGCTGCTTCCGCCGGTGGTCCCTGTCCATCCAGGGACACCGGGTAACCTGATGGAGGTGCTACGAGGCGCCTCCGTTATGGACGAGCACCGTGTCCTTATGGGCGCGGTGATCGAGAATGTTCAGTCCGCCAAGAGTGGACTGAACGAAGCCTGCAGCAACCTGTTGACAGTTTTCGAGGTAAGTGACATAGAAAGAGAAAAACCCCATGTAGTCAGTAGCCCCTGAGACACTGTCCGGTGTTCGACAAGAAGAACCGGACAGAGGATCAATCTTCTATCGTAGGAGAATAACGTAATATGTATGCATAAGCAGGCGTCGCTTTTGGCCGCAACCTCGCATGCTGCCGAAGTCTCTGAATTGATGCAGAGGCTGGAGCGGACCGAGAACGAGCTCGGCGAGGTTAAGGTTCGGCTCCAGGAGAAGCAAGGTGAGTAACGACTTGCTGTGTGTTCGGAAAGCATAGGCGCTGTATATTGACTGTAGTGTCGTAATATGTGCAGGAGCCGCGACCGAGGTCGAGGCCTTGAGGAAGGCCCTGGGCAAGGCCGAGGAGAAGGTTGTCCAGTAGCAAGCCGCCCGTAAGAAGCTCAAGGCCCGGGTCAAAGAAATCCAGCAGGAGCTCCAGGATGCGGTGAAAAAATGTGAGACCTTGGAGTGTGATGCGTCAGCTCGAGGGGCCGACTCACCAAGGCTCATCAGAGCACGGAGACCGCACGGAATGAGGCCCAGGCTGCCCTCCAGGAGATCCAGGAGGCCAAGAAGATCATGGCGGGTAAGGCTTTTAAGATGCAAAGCAAGTATGCGGAGAAGCAGTACCTCTTACTAACCCAGGTTCAGAGTTCCCCAGGGGCTTTTGCTGATTTATCACGCAGCGTATCGGACGCCGTGGAGTTCTATCGACCTGAAGGAGGGGGTTCTACGAGGAAGCTATTCTGGTCGCAATATACGGCGCCAGAACCTCCCGTGTCCTTCACCGATCAGCTGAAACAGCTGGTGGAGCTGCATAGGGTGGCCGAACTAGCCATGAAGGATTTGATAATCCGGCTATGGCCAGCCGAAGCTATGCCTGGCAGCTACTTTGGATTCGTGAGGCGGATGGTGAACACCTGTCCTAGGCTGGACGTCATCAAGCACTCTGCCTGTATTGAAGGTGCCCGCATGGCCTTTGCCCGTTGCAAGATGTGGTGGGCGAAGATGAAAGCCGTTGAAGTGGCCAGAGGGCCGCCGGATGGCAAGGCGCACCGCACACCCGAGCGATATTTTGCGGATGTCATAGAAGTGTCTCGACTTGCAGCAGCTGTGTGCGGGCAGGACATTATTTTCGAATGAAAACATTTGTGTTGCCTTTGCCTTGTATTATGAAAACAAAGCCTGTTTTGTAATGTAATTTCATTATGCTTTAATTGTTTCCTCCTGTGCGGCCATGTTGTTTGTAATCTGAGGGTTGGCTAGTCGTCGGCTTCTGCCCTCGTGTAGATAGTATGGAGGTGTTCGGGATGGAATCTAAACAATCTTGATCCAATTGTATGGTCCTTTGAAGGAGTTGTTTAGCGCAACGAACAAGGCAATCAGACTATACGGCTTAAACGCCCTCACTTAGCCATAGGAGTTTTATAATAAAGCAAGTGCGCAGCACCTGGTCCAAGCCAGGGTGCTGTCAGCATCTGATCGGGAAGTGCCGATCGTTCGCATAACGCGGAAAAATTCTCCAACGATTTTGTAACCCTCGAATAGCTGACCGGTTCTTGCCGTATCATGACAGTCAGTTTTAGGCTTTCTCTACTGAGGTGCTCATCCGGTCAAGGCCAGGGCACAATCGCAGTAGTTCTCCCTTTACTACCCTAGCCGATGTAGCGGAACGTAGGGTAGCAAGCACAGGAGCCGGGCAACCCAACTATTGACCAAAGACATGATTCGGAGCCAATGCATATAATGCTAAATTCGGGGTGCCGAACTTATCTATAAGAAGGGTTCAGACTTTGCTGCCGTATTGTGGGGCGACAAGTAGCCCCTGGCGAATATGAAACGCACAAAAGAGTACCGATGCAGCCGATAAGCAGATCGAAATAAAATGAAGTAAGAAGCGAAAACCACAGATAATGGGCCACAAACCATTTTTATTATAGCTGGATGGATACATCAAGGCGTATCTTGTACAGATGGTGCGATAAGTATCCGGGCTATTAAACATGTCGGAATCAATAGGGCGCAGCGTGCGGGTCCTGAGAAATAAGTATGAATACCGTCAAGAAGAACGTATAGAGGTTACCCTACACACCTGTGCTGCTTGCCTCCGTTGCATGCCAATCCTTCGAAAGGACTGGTGGCCAGGCCCGCGGGAAAAGGAACCTGAAACAGAAAGAAAAAGTGAAAGTATGTTTGTCCGAGATCGGTCTAGCCGAACTGTGGATCCCGGGTTAGCTTGTGCCTCCATCGATGTCCATGGAATTTTAAGTGCGTAATTATGTACGCG
Organism: Triticum aestivum; assembly: GCF_018294505.1. Taxonomy (NCBI): domain Eukaryota; kingdom Viridiplantae; phylum Streptophyta; class Magnoliopsida; order Poales; family Poaceae; genus Triticum; species Triticum aestivum. Next base: position 150,865,259 of record NC_057802.1, read on the forward strand.
TGGTACGAATGCCACTACTTCATCGGGACTGGGACGGAGGCCGAATCGCTAATAGAGCTCTTGATGAGCCACGCTGTCCTGCTGCAGTGTAGTCCGGAACCTCTTAACGATGTCCAGGGGCTCGACAGCCGAACTATGGTGCTGCTTGAGAAGGCCGCTCTGTACTTCTGCTGCTAGGGCGGCGGTGTGCTCCTCTGTTCGGAGGGAGCGCTCCATATTGCCATTGACTGTTATGACGCCTCGTGGACCGGGCATCTTGAGCTTGAGATAAGCATAGTGTGGCACTGCGTTGAATCTAGCAAATGCGGTTCGTCCGAGCAGTGCGTGATAGCCGCTGCGGAAGGGGACGATATCGAAGATTAACTCTTCGCTTCAGAAGTTGTCCGGAGAACCGCAGACCACCTCCAGCATGAATGAGCCCGTACAGCGGACCTCTACGCCTGGTATGACTCCTTTAAAGGTAGTCTTTGTTGGTTTTATTCATGAGGGGTTAATGCCCATCTTCCGCACCGTGTCCTGATAAAGCAGGTTAAGGCTGCTACCACCGTCCATCAGGACTCGTGTTAGGTGAAACCCGTCAATAATTGGGTCGAGGACTAGTGCGGCTGAACCGCCATGGCGGATACTAGTTGGGTGATCTCGATGATCGAAGGTGATCGGGAATGATGACCACAGATTAAATTTGGGGGCGACTGGCTCTACCGCGTAGACTTCCCTAAGTGCTCGCTTGTGCTCCTTTTTCAGGATGTGTGTAGCGTATATCATGTTCACCGTTTTGACTTGAGGGGGAAATTTCTTCTGTCCCCCAGTGTTCGGCTGCCGGGGCTCTTCATCCTTGTCCTCACTTTGTGATCCCTTTTCTTTGTTTTCGGCGTTTAACTTGCCAGCTTGTTTGAAAACCCAATAGTCTTTGTTGGTCTGATTGGCTTGTTTGTCTGGGGTGCCATGTATCTGGCACGGACGGTCGAGTATGCGGTCTAGGCTGGACGGTCCTTCATTGTTTCTTTTGTAGGGCTTCTTCCGTTGGCCGGACTTGGAGCCACTGAATCCGGCGTTAACTGTGGTGTCATCGGTGTTGTCGCCATTGCTTCGACATTTGTGTCTATTGCGTCGGAGCTTGCTAGTGTTGTTCTTCGCCTCAGAGGGGCCTCCCTCGCTGGCTGTGTTCTTGCTACGAGCCAGCCAGCTATCCTCACCCGCGCAAAAGCGGGTCATGACTTCGGATTTTCTTGGCCGAGGTGGCGTGCTAGCCATTCGTCATGGATGTTGTGTTTGAAGGCTGCTAGGGCCTCATCATCCGGATAGTCAACAATCTGGTTCTTTTTTGTTAGGAACCTAGTCCAGAATTTTCTGGCTGATTCTCCAGGTTGTTGAACTATGTGGCTTAAGTCCTCGGCCTTTGGTGGCCGTACATAGGTTCCTTGGAAGTTGTCCAGGAAGGCTTCTTCCAAGTCCTCCCAGCTGCCGATAGAATTTTCAGGAAGGCTGTTAAGCCAGTGCCGAGCTGGACCTTTGAGCTTTAGTGGGAGGTATTTAATGGCGTGGAGTTCATCTCATCGAGCCATATGGATATGGAGAATAAAATCCTCGATCCATACTATAGGATCGGTTGTGCCGTCGTATGATTCGATATTGACGGGCTTGAACCCCTCGGGGAATTCATGATCCAGTACTTCATCTGTGAAGCAGAGAGGGTGTGCGGCGCCTCTATAACGGGCCTCATTATGGCGTAGCTCTGATGGAGTCCATCTGCGGCATTCGGCCCGGGCGTGGTTAGGTTTGTCACGTACGAACAGATAGCCGTCGTCGTGCCTCGAGGCACGTCCTCGTGATCCGTAGATCAATCTTGTATGTCCTGCTCTACTGTCCAGGGTCTGCCGGAGGTCGTATGTATGACCCCGAACTCTTCTGTCTCTATTTTTACGGGGCGGTGGGGCAGGCTGCTGTTCGGCCTGAGTTACCACTTTATCCCGACCGCGAGGGGGGGGTCGGTCAGCCGCCCTGTCTTGACCACGTGGTGGCCGTTCCGCATTACACGTGGGGATACGTGCTCCGGCGCCTCCTCATTGAATTGAGGTAGCAGTCTGCGTTTCGGGTAGCTCTTGGTTGGGCGCTTGAGGCCGTATTATTCGGCTGTCAGGACATCAGTCCATCTATCGACGAGCAGATCTTGTTCAGCTTGAAGCTGCTGCTATTTCTTTTTCAGGCTCCTTGAAGTGGTTATGAGCTGAAGCTTAAAGCGCTCCTGCTCCACAGGATCCTCAGGCATGATGAAGTCTTCGTTGCCGAGGCTTGTCTCCTCCTCGGGGGGTGGACTTTAACTATCGTCCTCCGAGTCATCTTCTTCGGCCTGTTCATCAGCGTTATCTTGCCTGTTGTCGTGTTCCTCCTGTTCGAATGCAGCTCCGACAGGGTCTTCATTGTTTTCGGCGTGGCCCGGAGTACTATTTTCTCCGGTGCCAGTGTTGCCATTGTTTGAGCGACGAGGCTTAGAACGGCGTTTGGGCTGCCAGCGCTTGGACTGCGTCTCGGAGGGTTTATTCGCATCTGGCTCTTCTTTTTCATTGCTAGATCCTTTAGGTGTATCAACCATGTACACGTCGTACGAAGAGGTGGCCGTCCAACGTCCAGTGAATGGCGGGTCTTGGCCGTGCTCCTTGTCGGCATCGTCGTCCATACCGTCGATGTCTTCGGAGCCATAGTCAAGCACGTCGGTTAAGTCATCGACAGTGGCTATGAAGTGGGTGGCGTGTGGGAAGAAAAGTTCCTTGTCATCCGCCTCTAGCTCGAACCGAACATAGTTTGGCTATGAGTCTTCCTCCAAGGACAAGTTCGTTAAAGAGTTTAGCACGTCACCAAAAGGTGAGTGCTGGAAGATGTCTGCGGTGCTGAATTCGAAAATCGATAACCGATCCAGCTCGGTGTCCGCAGGCTTACCTGGTCCGAAACTTATAGCCGGAGACGAGTCCGGAGTTCCATTGACGCAAACATTGCAAGATGTCGAGTCCGTGTGTGGCTCCAACACCACGGACTTTGTGGCCTCGGAGGGCACGATCTGCTTCGGTTCTAAGGCCGTTGCAGCAACATGAACCATCTCCTGGATGTGATCCGATGACAGACCTGAGTCATGTTCATCGGGGCGAGGGAGAGCAATCGCCGCGGTCTCAAACCCGCTGAAGATCAAGTCTCCATGGTTGTCGGTGTCAAAACCGGCAGATCTCGTGTAGGGGGTCCTGAACTGAGCGTCTAGGATCGATGGTAACAGGAGACGGGGGACACGATGTTTACCCAGGTTCGGGCCCTCTCTATGGAGGTAATACCCTACTTCCTGCTTGATTGATCTTGATGAATATGAGTGTTACACGAGTTCATCTACCACGAGATCGTAATGGCTAAACCCTAGGAGCCTAGCCTATGTGAATATGGTAATGAATCTCCCCTATCCGGACTATGCTCTTCGGTTTATATAGACAACGGAGAGATCTAGGGTTACATGGGGTTGGTTACATAAGAAGGAATCTTCACAGCTGGTCGCCTAGCTTGCCATCCACGCCAAGGAAAGTCCAATCCGGACACGGGTATAGTCTTCGGCCTTCGTATCTTCACAGCCCATTAGTCCGGCCCTAATGAATAACAGGCCGGACGTCCGAGGACCCCTTAGTCCAGGACTCCCTAAGTAGCCCCTGTACCCGGCTTCAATGACGAGGAGTCCAGTGCGGAGATTGTCTTCGACATTTCAAGGCGGGTTCCCTCCTTCCGAACCCTGGAATAGTCTTCGGATGTTGTAGGTATATCCGGACCTGTGTATATAATTGCAGAAAATACAATATTCCACGAGTGTAATTTGTTGATAACTGTTTATGACATCGCATCACGCCTGCCCGGTTACTATTTCCAACCGTTGGCTGGCACGTCGCCCCACGTCTCGGGACGCGGTTTTACTGGCACGTCTTGCCGAGGCAGAGATCGTGTTCCCTTATTCACGAGATTTTCATTAATACAAGTGTGGGTAACCCAACCGTCCCCTGGGTACAACTCTCTGGAGATAGGTAAGTTTCGAGACCCAGGTGGATACGCTTAGTATTTGGGGTCTTTATATAGGGTCCCAGACTCGTCTTCTTCCTTTGCGCTTGCTCCTTCCTCAACCCTAACCACCCCAAGTTCCAACCCTCGGGTTCCCATCGCCACCAGCCCTAATCATGTCCGGATCCAGCCGTCAAGGCCGGTGGGTGGATTCTTCTTTCACAGAGGAGGATATTGCGAAGCTCCGCGCAGCGAGGTATCTGACCCCGGAAATCCTCCATCGGCTTCCTGCACAGGGGCAGGTCATGTTTGTGTCCCCCAAATCCGGCGAGAGGGTAGTGTTTGTGTCCCACTTCCTCCATGGGTTAGGCTTCACGCTTAACCCCTTCGTCTGGGGGCTCATGTTCTACTATGGGCTAGACTTTCACGATCTGGCCCCGGACTCTATTCTCCTCATCTCGACATTTATCATCACGTGTGAGGCCTTCCTCCGGACTCCTCCGCACTTTGGTTTGTGGCTCAAGACCTTTGACGTGAGGCCGCGGGTGACAGAGGAGGAGCAGGCAGAGTGCGGCAACGTCACAATAGGCAAGCTTGCCAGCGTGGTTTGGTTTGAATGATCTTTTGCCAAGTCTTCCGATCTATGGCAACAGGGGTGGTTCTATATCAACGAGCTGCGGAGCTCCAAGTGGGCGGCTACGCCTGCGTTTCGACCCGGCCCTCCAATTCAGCTTGCTTCATGGATGAATAAGGGACTGGACTGGGGATCCGTCAATGAATTGCAGACTCTGCAAGGTCGCATCTGAAGCCTTACCGAGAAGGGCATCGATCTTGTGAACGTTGTTCAAGTAATGCTAGTCCGCCAGACCCTGCCATGTCAGCGGCGGCCTCTCCGTATGTGGGAGTTTAATCCAGAAGGGCGGCTGCCTCTTCAGGAATGTGGAAATTATATTTTGGGGAACGAGAGCAATGGTCGGACACTACCGAAGATGTCGGCCTTAACTGCAATCATCCGGACATTGCGGTAAGTACTCAAACTCCGAACACCTTCTATTCAAGCATCTCTTGACAAGATACTGAACAATCCGTCCCTATACAGGACTGGATATAGAAACCGGTGTTAATCTGGTGTCCGGCGCCCCTTCCCGAAGACTCTGCGACCGCCTTGCTGACGAGAATGCTGATTCCCACACCGTACCAGGTGTCTGCAGAGGGGGGCGAGAGCAGGGAGCCCGAAGGTGATACCCGTCCTGAGGATGAATTAGACGCTGTGTTCGGGGAAACCGAAACTCTCTTGCCCGAGGGCAAAGGCAGGGAGGAAGCCCGCCATGGCAAAAAGAGGGCTGCTTCCGAAGATCAGGAGGGGAAGCCTTCCAAGAGAGGAAAAATGCCATTATCGGGCAGTTAGGGCCGGGCGAGCGATGCTGTCGCAAGGTTTTATGGCGAGGACGAACCTCTGGCCAAACCGTAAGTGAAGCTGGGGCACTTTAAACGTACCTCATTCTTTTCCTATTAGTGAAGTAATCATCCGACATATGCACATCCATGCAGGTTAACGCCTGGTGTTTCTCGATCGTCCTCCTCCTCGGGAGACCTTCTTCCGGAGATGATGGAGAGTGACACGCCATCTCCGGCCTCTTCGCCCAACAGGGGGATGATACCGAGGTATCGTCCCGAAGGGCTCCTCCCGATCGTCAAGCAGTGCAGGAGACGAAGAAGGCATTACCCGAAGGTGGTGCCTCTATCACTCAGGGTTCGGGAATCAAGAATAAAGGCCCCGAACCATCCGGTTTATAGCCGAGGATGATTCTGGGGGCGAGTAAGCGGATTCCTTCAAAGGAATGCCATACTCCGGCGGCGGTTTCCGAAGACCCCGGAGCACCGGAAATGCTGACGGACATGCTGCGGCAAGCGTCCATTTCAGAGAAGCACCGTGCCTTGATGGTTACGGTGGTCGAAAAGGTTCTATCCGCGAAAAGGGGATTGAATGAGGCCTTCTCAAGCCTTCTAAGAGGTTTTGAGGTTTGTGATGTAGTTTTGCCAATTGAATAATATTGACAGAATGCACCCGTTGTATATGCAGTAGCCCCTGAGACTCGGATTGCCTTCCAAAGGAGGCGATCAGAGGATCAAAAAGATACGCTTAGTTACTAACCTTGATTTAACTTGGGATACAGGCTGCCTCCCCTTCTACGGCTACCCAAAATACGGAAGTGGCCGAACTGTAGCAAAAGCTGGATATAGCAGAAGATGACATTGCATTGATCAATAGGCGTCTTGACGACTCGCAAGGTATATATTTCGAGCATTCCTTACACAATGTGCTTGTAACATAGGCCTGATGCCGAAAAGGGTTTTATATGAAATGTGCATAATTGCAGATGGTGCTGCCGCCGTTGAAGCTCTTCGGGCGGAGCTAGCCCGGGCCAAGGAGCAGGCCCGGTGTAGTGATGCGGCTGCCGAGAAGGCATCGGCAGATCTAAGAGCCGAACAAGTAGCTCGGCGCCAAAGTGAGGAGAAAATATCCGAACTGGCGCTTGAAATGAAGAATACCGCCAGCCGCTGTGAATTCCTTGAGAAGAAGAATAAAGCCAAAATGGCTGAACTTGATAAGGCCGTACGAGAGGCGAGTGCAGCTCGGTCTGAATCTAGGGCAGCTCATGAAGAGATCCGGCAGGCTAAGGAGATAGCGGCCGGTAAGCCCTTTTTGCTTCAGACTAAGTTTGGCGATCTCGACTATGCTCAGCTAAACTAGGTCTGGAGTTCTCTGGCTGAATTTTTGGACTTGCCGAAGAGTTCTTCCGATGCGGAGCAATTTTGCCAAGCACAAGAGGTGTATGCAACGGAGAGCTTTTCTGGTCGCAGTTTGGCGCATCAAAGCACCCTCTGTTGCTAAATGAACATATGTCCCAATGGGCCGAGCTTCATAGTATATCCGGCGACGCCATGAAGAACGTCATAATCCGGTTGTGGTCGAGTGAGCCTGTTCCCAAGAGCTATTTTGGCCTGGTGCGGCGTCTTGTTGATGCGGTGCCGCGTATCGATGCTGCAAAGTGGTCGGCATGCATTGAGGGTGCACGGATGGCCTTTGCCCGAGTCAAGATGTTCTGGGGGAAGATGAAGGCCGTCGATGTTGCGGTGAAGAGTCCGCCCAAGGGCAAGGACCGTAATGAGCCGGAGCATTATTTTGAAGACGTCCTGGAAGCCACCCGCCTGATAGAGGGTCGATGTTCGAAGAACATAATGTTCGAGTGAGGTGTATTAGAATTGTAAAAGACAATTTTATAATTGATTTATTTTATATTTTTGCTCCAAAGCTTGAATTCCTCCTGTGCGGCCATTTTAATATAATCTGAAAGTTTTCCAGTCGTCGGCTTCAGCCCCCTCGTAGGAAGTACGAGGGTGTTCGGAAAAGCATTTAATCACTCTTTATCCAACGTCTTGGTCCGTAAAGGAGGTGATAATGCAGCGAACCAGGCAATCGGACTATAAGGCGTTAACACTTTCACTTAGCCATAGGAGTTTTATGGTGGGGCTACGACATAGCCCCTGGTATGTATGCGGCATGTAATGCCTTGCATACTTGATCTGAAAAAGATCCCTCGTGTGACATGGAGAATCGCTAAGGATTCCAAGAAGACGTCAAGTGGTTGATCAGCTCTCGCCGCATCATGACAGTCAGTTTTCGGCTTTCTCTACTGAGGTGATCGTCCGGTTTAGACCAGGGCACAATCGCAGTAGTTCTCCCTTTACTACCCTAGCCGATAGAGCGGAACGTAGGGTAGCAAGCACAGGAGCCGGGCAACCCAACTATTGACCCAATACAATGATTCGGAGCTGATGCATATAAGGCCAAACTTGCGACGGCGAAGTACGCTATAGAGCTATTCGGACTTTTGCTGGCAACTCTTTCGTTCCAATACCGAGCTCCTGGCAGGGTATGCCGAGGTGCATCTGTAACGCAGCCATTGAGGCCATACTCATTGTTGAAAGAGTATGAAAGATTAGTTCTTACAAGGTTTACTAGGAGCGGAGCAATACGCCAATGACGAATTTATGTATATATATAAAAAAAGAAACCACAAGCCCAGCTATTTGACATGCTCGGGGTCGGGAACAGAGGAAGAAGGGCATAGTATAGGCTTGGAATAAAGAGTGCGGTCTACAAAAAGTTATTTTGGACCTCCTGTCGCACGTCTGCGCGCCCGTCCTCGGGGAGGGGAATCCTTAACGGAAGTAGCCCCTTAGGTGAGTGTACGGATCCGAACTCCGATAGAGTCTGTTGTAGATGCTGTCGTGTTGGTCACCTGTTCTTAAGAAATGATACAGAAAAATAAGAAAAACGGATAAAAACATTACGGGGATTCTTGCAGGGTTGTCCATATTGTGCTTCCGCCGGTGCCCATGGTATCTTGAGTGCGTAGTGATGTACGCGTGGTGTAAATCTCGCCGGTATGGTAGGTGGGTGGCGGAAGCCGAACTGCTATTTCCGTTCCGGGAGTGGTCGAACTTCGGAGGGAAACTGCTTCTAGCCCCTGATGTTCGGCTGGCGAGCCGCTCCATCGTCTTTATCGCCTGGTGGCCTCCTCCCCTTGCTATCGGCGTTAAGCTTGCCGGCCTACTTGATGACCCAACAGTTTCTGTTGGTATGGTTAGCTGGCTTATCAGGATGACCATGAATCTGACAAGGTCGGTCCAATATTCTGTCAAGGGTGGATGATCCATCCTGGTTTGCCTTTAGTGGCTTCTTCCATTGACCGGGTTTCGGTGAAATCCGGCGTTGACCGCTATGTCTTTTAATCTTTCAGTATTATTGTGACTGTTGTGTTCGGTTCATCGTGGCTTACCATTGCCGTCTCGAATTTCGGAAGTGCCCGGGTCGCTGGCGTTGTTGCTTTTACAAGCGTCCCAGTTGTCTTCTCCCACACAAAAGCGAGTCATTAGAGCGGTAAGGGCTGTTATGGATTTGGGTCCTTCCTGGCCAAGGTGACGCGCTAGCCATTCATCCCAGACGCTATGTTTGAAGGCCGCAAGAGCTCCTGCGTCCGGACAATCGACAATTTCGTTCTTTTTGACAAAGAACCTAGTCCAGAGCTCCCTGGCTGACTCGCCGGGCTTCTGGACAATATGACTTAAGTCATCGGCATCTAGTGGCCGGACATATGTTCCTTGGAAGTTGTCTCGAAAGGCGTCTTCCAAATCTTCCCAGCTGCCAATAGAATTTTCTACCAAACTGTTTAGCCAGTACCGAGCTGGCCCTTTAAGCTTGAGAGGTATGTATTTAATGGCATGAAGGTCGTCTCCGCGAGCCATGTGAATATGGAGGAGGTAATTCTCAATCCATACCGCGGGATCTGTCATTCAATCGTATGATTCGATGTTAATGGGTTTAAACCCATCTAGAAATTTATGCTCCATTACCTCGTCAGTGAAGCAGATAGGGTGCACGGATCCTCTATGTTGAGCCACACTATGAAGCACCTCCGGCGGATTCCGTTTACGGAGTTCGGACCGAGCGTGGTTGGCTCTGTTGTGTCTGAATAGGTAACCATCATCGTCGGTCGGGGCATGTCCCCGTGATCTGTGTATTGACTTCGTGTGTCCTGCCCTACCCTCCAGGTCATGTTGGATGTCGCGAGTGTTCCCCCAAGCTGTTTTGTTGTTGTTTTGACGGCCGGATGGGTTGGTATGGTGCTCTTCTTGGGCTGCTTCTTTATCCGGACCGAACTGTGGTCGGCCTGCAGCATTACTCGACGGTGGTGTGGGCTCCGACGCCCTGCCATCGTATTGAGGGAGTCACCTATTCTTGGGGTGGCTCTTGTCTGGGCCACTAAGGCCGTATTCTTCGGCGGCCAAGACCTCGGTCCATCTATCATTGAGCAAATCTTGGCTCACTTGAAGCTGCAGCTGCTTCTTTCTTAGGCTCCTTGAAGTGGCTATGAGCCGACGTTTAAAGCGCTCCTTCTCAAGAGGTTCTTTAGGCACGATAAAGTCCTCATTGCCAAGGATCTCCTCTTCCTCGGAGAGTGGGAGATAATTGCTATCCTCTGAGTCTCTATATGTGGCATGTTCATCAGGGCTATCTTACCCGCCTTCGTGTTCCTCCTGTTCGGATCCTGCCTCAACAGGGTCTTCATCATCCGGAGTGTTGTCTTCTCTGGTGCTAGTATTATTTTCTCTTGAGCGTCGTGACTTAGAGCGGCCCAGGGCGCGCCGGTGTTCGGACTGTGTACCTGGAGGTTTATCCTCAACTGAGTCCTCCTTGTCATCGTCGAAAGTGTCATTGGGTGTGTCTATCATACACATGTCGTACCATGAAGTGGCCATCCCGCGTCTAGCGGGTAGTGAGTTCTGGCCTTGCCCCTCATCGTCGTCCATACCGTTGATGTCTTCGGGGCCGAGGTCAAGCGTGTTGGTTGGGTCTTCGACAGTGGCTATGAAGTGGTGGCGGGTGGGAAGCAAAATTCTCCATCATCAGTCGTAAGTTCGAACCGAACATAGTTCGGTGGCGAGTCGCCTGCCAGAGATAAGTTTTTTAGTGAGTTTAGTACATCGCCCATGGGCGAGTGTTGGAAGACGTCTGCGGCGCTGAACTTGAAGATCGATAACCGATCGAGTTCGGTATCTGCGGACTTGCAGGGTTCCGAACCTGTCGCCGGAGACGAGTCTGGGGTTCCGCTGATGCGGATATCATATGAAGTAGAATCTGTGTATGGCTCCAACACCGCAAAATCGGTAGCCCCCGTGATGGGGTTGAGCTTCCCATCCTGGGACGACTTGATCTGCTCCGGATCTAAGGCCAGAGTTGCTGCAGGAGCTATCTCCTAGATGCGGCCCGATGACAGGTTTAAGCCATGTCCATCGGGGCGGCGGGGTGCGATTGCCGCGGTCTCGAATCCATCGAAGATCAACTCTCCACGGATGTCCGCAACGTAGTTCAAGCTTCCGAATCTGACATGATGGCCAGGGCGTAGCTGCCGATCTCCTCCAGATGGCCAAGCGAGTTGGTCCGCAGTACGAAGCCACCGAACACGAAGATCTGTCCGGGGAGAAAGGTTTCTCCCTGGACAACGTCATCATCGAAGATTGAAGGGGCCATCAAACCTTTTGTCGACGGCACAGTGGAACTCTCAATGAAAGCACCAATGTCGGTGTCAAAAACGGCGGATCTCGGGTAGGGGGTCCCGAACTGTGCGTCTAGGATCGATGGTAACAGGAGACGGGTGACGGTGTCCTGGACTAGGGGGTACTCATAACGTCGTCTCCTGATCAGTTGGATTGGGCCGAGGACCCCCATGGACGTATACTCATGGGCCAGTTCGGACAGCTGTCGCATACAAGGAAGATTCCACAAGACTTGGTGATCAAGACAAGGACTCCTCCCCACCGGCGTATTCGGCTAGGACTCCTGTTATCCTAGGCCTCTGGTGCATTATGTAAACCAAGGCCAGGCTAGTCCATAGAGATATTCACAATCATAATCATAGGCTAGCTTCCAGTGTTTAGCCTCTACGATCTCGTGGTAGATCAACTCTTGTAATACTCATATCATCAAGATCAATCAAGTAGGAAGTAGGGTATTACCTCCATCGAGAGGGCCCGAACCTGGGTAAACATTGTGTCCCCCGCCTCCTATTACCATCCGCCTTAGACGCATAGTTCGGGACCCCCTACCCGAGATCCGCCGGGACACCGACATTGGTGCTTTCATTGAGAGTTCCGTTGTGTGATCGGCAAAAGGATCAATGGCTCGACTGCAGATCAACTGCGACGTCGGCTTCTTCGTCACCGGCTCGACTGGTCAGCTTGGCTGGACCGAGGACTGCGCCCTACCTCCGATCGTCATGTTCGGAGGAGGGACTTCATCAACATCAGCTCCGATCTCTATCAAGATCATGGAGGAATCATCCAGGGATCCCGGGGGCTCAACGTGAACATTGCCCTCGGGCGACCGTGCTGTTTTTCTGGACAGCGAACTTGTATCCGCAGCCACCGCCTCCTCAAGTGTCATTTATCAATTGCTTCGGCGGAATTGTGCGGAATTGAGTCTACAACAACCCTGGAAAATTTCGTCGAGTTCTAATGGAGGAATCTCCGGCAATCCACGATATACCGGAGCCCTGTCAAATTTGGATGGGAATCTGGACGAGTTTAGGGCGTGGTGTCCAGCTTCTAGCTCGGACGTCCTTTGGAAGATCCAACCTTTGATCAGCTGTGGAATTCCTATATCTACCACCCCTCAAAATTTCAGCTCAATCCGACCGTCCAAACTCCGGGAACCTTCCGATTAGTACATCACTTTTCAGATCTGTTTTCTGCGCCAGAACAAATCCGACCCGAATTCATCTTTTTTATGAACGGGATTTCGGACATCCTTTTTGAAGGAAGTTTTGTATGGGGTATTGTGCTTTGTTCCCAAACACATCCCGCTAATTTTGAAGTCTTTTCCAATATGATCTTCACCATCGCGCTGGTGTCACGCCAGTCCGACAACGTTGCTCTACGGCTGCCGACCTGCGCTAGACACGTTGTCACTTTATTGAGCCGAGCTCAACTTCTTTGGATCATCGTCTCGGCAAGCCGAACAAGAGTTCGGCATCGCGAAGGATAAATCATCACCAACATCGCCGCCCCACGGATTACACGGAGCGGGTACACCGGCATCGCCACATGGTCACTTCATCAAGCCGGCATTGACCACGTCACGACCGGCATCGGCAGGGCCGCACTGTTGCTTCTTCAAGCCGATGTCCATCACGCCAACCTACTTCGACTCATCGGCTGACATTGAGGCTTCGACATCTCGGCTGGACTGGGGGCTTCGCCATCTCTTCATCAACCTACTCCGGAGACTTCAGCGTCACTAGCGGACCAGCTTTGTCATGTTAGCTGGACCGAGGGCCTTGCCTCGGCAAGCCAACCTTTGCTAGCACCGCCATGCCGTCGCTTTATCGCCCATCAGGCAATGGGTGTGCGGATCGAGTTCCAATTTTGGGAGTCACCTTTCTTCGGATTGCTACAACAAATAAACTAGGTCTATCGAATGATGGCCGCACTAACGACGGTCGCATGGTGGTTCGGTCAGGTTCCGTACATAGTCCGGCGCACGCCGCATCCGGAACTAGGACCGACCTGTGAATTCAGGCTTTGCCACACCTCTACCGCATCACGCCAACGCCCTGCACCGACATTCACTTCGGTGTGCAGGCCATATTTTCTTTTATTACTCACTTTGCATAAATTATTTATTATGCAATGATTTTTTTTGAATTATTATTATTACTATTACCTCCGGTTTGCAATATTTTTTGTGCATAGGAAAATGTTCCGGGTCGGGCAGTATCGTCAACTCGGTGTACTGACATACCATGTCACCTCGGCTGGACAGGGGGCTTCGTCAACACTTCATTACCCCATGTCGGGACTTCGGCGTCACTCCGCCGGCCTGCATTGGCCGTGCTATGTCACCACTTCGGAGTGCCAAGCTCTTCGCTCCGCCACCACGGGACCGGCTTGGGGGATGGAACCTTGTCCCGCATCAAGCTCGGACCACGTCATCAATGCCGAACACATTAACTAGCTAAGTTGCCTTCATGCTCAAAGTTTTAAATGTTTAACTTGTGTTCGGTTCGACCTAGCATTATACCTTTTTGGCAAAAAGTTGTTTGTCAAAAAAATTCCTTGTCATAACCTTGTTTGTGACACACAAATTCAAATACCCAGTTCACATGGGGGCTTCCTTCATGAAGCCTTTCCTATTGCATATGATTATACTTGTACGGCTTCGTGCCTTGTTCGTGTATTACGCCACAATATGCACCATATTGACATAAGCGATTTGCAAGCTGGGTTGCCTCACTCCTGTGTTTACACCTACGTTCCCGATTGTTCGGCAAGGGAGTAATGGGAGCACCTCTGCGATTGTCATGATTGGGTCATCCGAGCTCGGACCTCAGACTAGGTGAAGCCGAAAGCTAGCGCTCTTATTGTTTTCAATTATGGTCGGCACACAATGGAACTCATGAGTACAAAAAATCTATTGCACAAGTCTCATAGTAACAATGAGCAACCGAAGAAAGGTATCGGTGGGGGTACTATTTTCTTCGAAGATGCTTCTTACACTTCGTCAGTAATATAGCATAAGTTCCCTGAGCGCGCTTTGTCTGTTACAGCCTTATGGCCTGATTGCCTGGTTATCGGAAACACCATCGATATTTTCAACAGGTGGAGTACATAACACTTTTCGGTCCTTGACCGAAGAGGGAGAAGACGATGGTCGGTTAAGACGCGTTTAAAGTTCGGGTGAACAAAGATATGATATTAGTACTTCGGTACATACAATCATTATACATAAAATTCTTTTCCCAAGTCACTTGGGGGTTCTTAAATGAGTCGTTTTATAATAAGTGTTCTTCTTCTTAGTCATTGCAAAGTTTTTTTATTATTATTTATCACTCCTTTCTCGACGCAAGTGTGTGGTCAATAGCCGAATAGCCTTGCTTCTCTCTAAAGCCACTCGAACTTAGTTTGCTAAACTAGCCTCGGAGAAGCACTCCGCCTTCGGGATGTTGAAGCCGTAGGCTGACCCGCTTGAACTCTTGAGATAGGATGTGTCATTGTAAAGCACAACAACAACACAATTTTCTTTTTCTAAGACCAATATTCGATTTGGCACTAAACATTTGATTTAGTTCGGGCGTCCAGTTTTTACTGAAGTTTTTGGTTTTCCAAGCCTATGGAACTTTTAAGCTATTTGTGCGTTTCTAGCATTAGTCTCGTAGTGTGGCGCCGGACACCTTTAGGGATTCGGCAAAAACATTCTCGGACATTGATGTATATGCATCGGTTTCGAATTGCGTCCTTGGTAAATAGTTGTTGCCCGGCTCCTATGCTTGCCTCCTACGTTCTGCTTTGTTCGGCTAGGTGCGCAACGGGAGAACCACTGCAATTGTGCTTTGAGCTAGCATGGTTAAGCGCCTCAGTGGAGAATGCCGAAAACTGACTGTCACAATAAGCGTAAACTGGTCAGCGAGCCGATGACTGTGTTAAATGATGGGCCGTTCATAATATTGGCCGAAGTGTTTACGGCTTGACCTCGACTGTCTCCGAACACTAACCGGAGGCTAGTAACTGGCCTTCCAACTTTAAGCTCCTATGACTAAGTGAAAGTTATAAAGCCCGCATATCTGATTGCCCCATTTCTGCTAACACAACCGCCTCCGCGCACCGAGATGTCGGCTAAGGGTTGTTTTGTTAGTGCGGAAACACCCTGCATAGTATCTACCAAGGGGTAGAAGCCGACGATGGGCCACATTCAACTGATAAACGGGCGCAATGGAGTCAAAATAATGATGTAAAGTACTTGGACACATAGAATCAGTACACATAATCTGTGAATTTACTCTAGATATCGATCCTTAATTCGGCCACCCGTGCCTACATTAAGGCTCGGGGGCTACTGGGCTTCGTGCTCATTATTTATAAATATTAAAGGGGCACATTGATCCCCTGATTTGGTGTTGCCACCTGACAGTGTCTCGGGGGCTATTGCATTGCTTATTCAATGCAGAGAATTCAAAGTGCTCAGTGTTCGGCTTCACCGAACTATGCGCATACGCATCTTCGGACAATAATAGGTACCATATGGACCTATCCGGCATCAAGCTAGTATATTGCGGCGACTTCTCACGACCCCTCTCAGGGGCCTGTTCGCCGATCACTATTATCTCTAATATATTACACTGCATTTTTATTCCTATGTATGCTGCCGAGCTAGGAGTTGATCCTCAGGCCGATTTCACGACCTGAGTCTCAGAAGCTACTAGGATCAGCGGTTTCATATTTTCCTTCAGGTGCATCTCGGATTTTAGACCGACACACACCTTGAGGGCTAATGGATATACATATACTGGCTATATATCTCGGCAGAGAATAAATTGCACCAATAAAAAATATTCACAAAAAATCAGCCCGTTGTCGGGTGGTGCACCACCTCGGAAGCAGTGCGGCATAAAGCTCGGGCACCAGTGGCTGGCTCCATACAGGGAATTTCTGGCGTTGGAGCTCGGACATAGTCCGGTGTTGGAGCTTGGATACAGTCCGACGTTGGGGCTTGGACGCAAGAGGACACTACCGCCCGGGAACAACTTAAAACCCGAGGTGTGGCATAAAAATAACAAGGCATTGATAAAGGCCGGAAACTTAAAGGGGCTCCTCGGATACCCGACGTGTAAACTCGTCAGATGCACTTCGGCGATCCTCAAGGTCGAAGATGAGAAGTTTGTTGAACCAGTTTTCAAGACCGACAACCGAAGATGAAGAACAGTTCAGAAGAATCGAGGAGCGTCCCCAACTTGAAGAGCTTGAACTCATCCTCGGGGCGACTGATCATTATTCCAACATCCATCTTCCTAGCATACTTAAAATCCATCCAATTGTACTGTCTCTCTTCCTTCTATTGGCACCAAACTAAGACGTATTTACTCAGACTCGTCATGGAATTACAATTCCTCCATATTACCAACGTCATACCTCCTTTATATCCAATAGTACTCCATCCCTTCATACTCTTGGGATATCCCACGTATCGAGGCATAACTCATGCTTATTTTGTCCAAAATCCACTTCGAGGAATATCATTATCCTTTCCAGGAGTCAAATCTCCTCACAGGGTACTACCACCCTTAAAATGCTCCAATTCTTCCATAGACCATATTTCTCATATCCTCAAAAATGGTCAAAATCCTTCTTCGTAGAGTAACAACTCTTAAAATCCAATTCGGTACCAACGATGCAACTTTATTGATTCTCAAATTATCACAATCTCATGCGTTTCCATTCCATGCCTCAACTCAACACCTCAATATAAAAGAAATGTTTCCACTACTACTACTATATTCTTCACAGACTCAACTATTTATCCCAAGTCTCCTTCTCTTTGGGACCCCACTTCATTACAACGGAAACATATTACTTCTGACAAGTCTCGAGGTTTCCTCATGACTACATAGCCTCCTTGGGTCCTTGGCTTCCTTTTTGGGCAACTGCTGAAGTAGTGCCCTGATTCCTTGCACCTGAAACGGGTGATATGACTCAGGTCCTTCCTGGATTCCATTCTACTTCTATTCCTGGACTTTTCCGTTCCAATCAGGGCTTCTATTTCCTGTGGGTCATAGTCTACTTCCTCTGTCGGGAATTCTACTAGATTCCCATTCAGACAATTTTGGGAGATGTGTCCTTCTTCTCCACATGAATAGCAAGACTTAGTGCATGGTCTAATTGGTTCTTCTTTAGATGTGTCCTCCACCACTTCCTTCATCACAGGTTCTTCTAAAATTTCCATGAGGGCTCCTTTCATTGCTTCTTTCTTCTATTGGATAGTTCGTTGTACCATGGGGTAAATGTGACACTGAGCAGGGTAGTGGGTAGTCCCTTCACACAAGAAACAAGTGATCTGCCTAGTTGGGCATTCTTCAGCTGGGTGACTTCCTTCACAATGAGGGTATTCAGCCTTGTGTTCTTTATGGTTGTGTCCCATTTCTCCACAAAGCTTGCATGCACAAGGTTTCTTCATATCATTTCCATAAGAGTTCAACTTCTGGGACACAAACCGAGACTTTAGCAGAGTCAACCTAAATTCCTTCCAAGGGGTTACTCCTTGCCATCTATTGATGGTTTGGTACATCCTCCACCAAGTAGCAGAACCTCTTTCAAAGCACCGAAGAGCATGCTGGGTCATATCCTTTCTGACTATAGGGTTATTTTTCATGTGATCCTCCATGTTCTGAATCCATCGGTCCATCTCCAATTGACTCATCGGTCCAGAAAAATATGGGTTCATCTCCATTCATCCTCTATTGGGTCCATGGGTTTGGGGTGAGATAGGAGGGATGCACACAATACAAACAGAAGTGTTGAATAGACAGATTTTATTTGTGGCTGTCGGAAAAACAGCAAACAAATGGCAGCTCACAAACCTCGCATCTAACGTAAGTGTATAACAGGGGTTTGGTCTTCTAAAAGTAAATAAATCTTCAATGTCGCCAAACTCTTCAAGTCTTGTCCATTGTCTCCAATGGATTCTTCCGATCATGCTTGTCCTTCTCAAGTTCTCTTGCCAGATCCTCTCTGTTGACGCAAAGTCTCTCGTGACGTCCTTTAATATTCTGCACTTGCATTCCAACTTCTGGGTTTCAACATCCTTGGCATGAACCCTGGTCCTACTGTCCTTTAGTTTATGATGAATCTCCTGTATTCTCGAGGTTTTGCTCCTCCAGCTTGGCTACTTTCAACTTCTGGGTCCTAAGTTCTTCACGAAATACTTCCTTGTCAAATACGGCTTCCTGCAAGTCCATCTTAACTTCTGCTCCAGATGCTGGTGATACACCAGCTAAGGTTAAAAGTGCAACCTTTGCTGATAGATGCTCCATCAGCCTTCTTCCATCCAATCCTTCCGCAGAAATGCATGCTTAACTCAGCACGGTGACAATAGCATAAGCGGGCAATAATACCATGGTTAGCCATGTCTATGCCCATGTTACTTCCATGAGCTTTCATTCCATAACTGATCTCTCCTGCCTTAGGGTTTTCTTGACAAAAACTTTCAGTTCTAATGCTCCATGTTCCGGTCTTTCTCAGACACCTTGATCTCGAGTGTTGACAGCTTCCATAGTATGCCAAGTTCCATAAGGGTAGCCTTCCTAAGTCGTACAAATCTGGAAATTCTTCAGAGCCTTCAAATTC
This sequence comes from Triticum aestivum, assembly GCF_018294505.1. NCBI lineage: Eukaryota > Viridiplantae > Streptophyta > Magnoliopsida > Poales > Poaceae > Triticum > Triticum aestivum. The sequence continues at coordinate 150,884,024 of NC_057802.1, forward strand.
TCGTAGTCTTCAGAGTCTTCAACCATTGTAGTTTCCATTATTCTAATGCCCACTAAAATCCTCTTTCTTCCGTAGTGGTCTTAGTTGTCTTGTACTTCTTGGAGTGGTCTCATAAGTCGAATCTTTGCGTGGTCAAAAAGGGAAAAAGGGGTATGGTCTCACTAAAAAGGAATATTTGAATAAGCTCAGAAGAGAAGAGAGGTAAAAGATATTTTTGAAAAAGAAAGTTTAGAGAAAATCCTTCCTATGGGCTTGCCAGTTTCTAGGGGTCACGTCCTACAGTTAACATGTGCTCTGATACCATCTTGTAGAGACCCGACCTCAGACGGTCAAGTCTCTATGCTTAAGTGTCATCCCTGGATCGGTATGCTGACACACACAGTACTCGAGGATTTATAACAGAGGTAAATCACATGTATAAAGTAACGTAAATACTATTACCTAATTCCAAATAGTTGAAGTAACAATAAGGTTGTGGATTCCCATCAACACCAACGGCAAAGTTGAGTGTAGAAATCGTAACCCTAACGTATCACTTACTCGGCGTAAGATTCCTCCAACATGAGACGTTGCAGCCACAAAGGGTCAGTACATTGAATGTACTGGCAAATTCACACCATAGGATAATGATGAATAATAACTATCAGTACATGCATATTTTGCTGGTGGAAAAGCTCTATGGTTATCATGTTTTTGCGAAAAGCCAAATTTTCCCTACTTCAAAGGAATATATTTTATTTAACTAAAAAGTTGGTTGATAAATATTGAGAAGGTTCCCCAACTCAATCCCAAAATAATAATCATTAACCCAATCAAATTAATTAAATAAAGTGTTGAGATCAACATGATAATTCAAATACCAGAGACTCAAGATGTCCATAACCGGGCACACGGCTAATCATGATTAGTTTTTACACTCTGTAGAGGTTTGCGCACTTTTCCCCACAAGACTCGATCTCCTCCGTTGAATATCTCGCACTACATGGTGTTTGAGAAACGGATGACCAAGACAGAGTCTTTCAGAAGCATTAACTCTAACCCTGGGTAGAAAGTACCAACCTACATGCCCTACATCTGCTAGCCTACCACTGGAAGAGGTCATGCAACATACTCAACTATGCTAGAGCCCATAATAGCTTGTGGCTGCACATGGAAGTTTCTAGCATGAATAATCTTATGATCCCTTTGAGCCTGGGTGGCATTCCATAGGGTGATCACATGGGTCCTCCAGGATCCCCTTGGGCAAGCACTGGGTTCTCCAGTGTCGGTGTACAAAAGTAGGGGCTCTCCGCGAGGCCACAGCTAAGCCCGCACCCGCCAAGCTTTGCACCGCCAGTCCCATGCAGCTGCCAGCCCACCAGCAGGGCAGGCATCTGCGTGTCAACGAAGGGCTCCTTCACCAACTCATCACGTGCTTACGTGGTGGCATGCAGATCTTCTTGAAGGCTCCACCACCGCGCCACCTCAGCTGCTTGCCTGCCTACGTGGCGCCGCATGCATCACTGGCTTAGGCCCGTGTCGAAGCATGGAGGAGCGGCGACGGACGGACGGCCTCGCTCCCGTCCCCAATAAAGCGAGGGGACACCTAAGCTACGCATTAAATGCGCTTTGTCCCGTAATGGCTAGCGATAAGCTTAGCCACAGTACCTCGATTCCACCTCCTGGTGCCACTATGGCGATCCCTTTGCCTATAAAAGGAGACCCAAGGCATCCAGGAGAAGGATTCGGACCCTGGAACAAGTTACGCTCCCTGTAGCTAGTTCAAGCTCCTCAAGAATACAGATATACAACCACCAAAGCAGGACTAGGATTACGCATCTCTGCGGCCCAAACCTGGGTAAACAATCCTTGTGCTGGTACTGGATGTTGATCCTGCTCTCCTCACCACTCCAGCGCCCCGCAACCGTAGAAGGGATCCCTTTGATCCCATAGGTATCGTTTCACACCGACATCTTTGGTGCACCAGGTAGGGGGCGCTGCAGGAGTGAGCATCTGGTTCTACAGCCAGTAGCATAATTCTTCATCACCATGGCTCCCAAGAAGAAGGCGGCCACGACGGTCGGCTCGTTAGGAGGCAAGCGGACCGATCCGGTGCGAGCGAGAAGCGGACCGGTCGTGGAAAGAACATGGGCCACAACCCGTGAGCATCAGCATCGCTCTGGCCGTCATAGCCTGGCGAGCGGCGTCGTTCGTACGCCGAATGGCGTGCCGCGCACCGCTAGATCCCAAGGCGAGGCTGGGCCCCACGTGGGCGGTGCGGGGCCCTGCAAAAACGTTGTTGTGCCACCCACAGGCGGCGCAGTGACCTCCAAGACGCCCGTCCCGGCGCCCACAGCGCGCTCTTCCCACGGTGCGCGCGACGAGCGGCCTCACCATGCTGATGACCCTGGACGCCGTCGTGGGAAGAGCCCTGTGCTTCATCCACGAGACGAAGGGGGCCTACGTACCCGCCGAAGCGCTGGCGAAACTGGCACGCGGCCGCTGGGCCGTGACGGAGCTCCTTGTAACGTGGTTAGAAGTCGGAGCGCCCCACGGTCCACACAGATTTCGCCACCACCCACATCAGCAGAAGCTTTGGCGCGCGCACAACTGCCCCTCAATTTCCCTGCTGCTGCGGAGAAGCTTGATGAGTGGAGAGCCACCATCCGGAGCCTCGTTGCCACCGCCAACAAAGACGGTCCGCGACCAACGGGGCCCTCGGGTCGGTGCTCCGTCGAGCCACCGCACGCCGGTGGAGGAGGGATCGGGGGTGCTACGGCCACGGTAAGCTCTCCTCCTCCACGCCAACCGCCGCGAGCATCAGCCCGTCGTGACGACGCTTGTGATGATATTTCCATAGCGTCGTCCGACCCGCGGACCCGCCATGACCAGCGCCAAGTTCATCGAGAGCGAGCTCACGAAGACGCTCGAACCACCATCGAGCGCTGGCGCGATACATGCCACCAGTCGGACAAGCGGGCAGGGCCCGCTGTGTAACACCCGGTTCCAGGGGGCTCCGGCGGCCTGCCTTACGAGGTAGGTTGCCCGGCCTTCACCCGTGAGCTGCGGCGCTTCCAATGGCCGTCCCACCGCACGTTCAAAGCCGATGTCGGCGAGAAGTACAATGGCAAGACCCATTCGTCGGAGTTCCTCAGCATCTACACCATCGCGATGCAAGCTGCCGGAGCTCGCGACGACAAGGTGCTCGCCAACTACTTCCCGTTGGCGCTGAGGCCCAACGTCATGTCTTGGTTGATGCACTTGCCGGTGGACTCCATTTCTTCTTGGTCGGACCTGTGTCATGAGTTCGTGGGTGCCTTCACTGGAGGCCACCAAGCTCACGGGCAGGCGAGTGATTTGCACATCATTCCCCAGAAGGATGGAGAAACCCTGCGCAAGTACATCCAGAGGTTCAGCCGGGTCCAGTATAACATCCCTGACATTCACCCCGCCGCTGTGATTAGTGCGTTCCACCAGAACATGCGCAATCGCAAGATGCGCGAAGAATCGCGATGGACAAGATTAGGGATGTGGCCGAACTTTATGTTCTGGCCGATAGGTGCGCCCGGGCTGAGGAGGGAAGGAAGTACCCCGGCGAGGACGCTGGCGTGGAAACCGACTCTACTGACGGAGACGCCGCCGCCCCGACAAAGAAGGGCCGGCGTCGCAACAAGAAACGCAAGGGCAAAACCGTGCTTGCCTTCGAGGAATCCGGCGACACCGGCGCCACCAAGAAGGCCAAGGCAGACGACCCCGGCAAGGAGTTGCCGGGTGTACCGCCTCCCGGGCCTTGGCGGCTGCCGATAAGCCAGGGGGCTCCGACAAGCAGTATTGCAAGATTCACCGCACCAAAGGCCACGCCCTCCAGAACTGCCGACAAGTCGAGCTACTTGCTGAGAAGCAGAAGGCTGAGTATGAAAGGCGGGACAAGGAGAAGGGTCAGGATGGTGTTGGAGGGTCCGACAAGAACCATGGCGGCCAAGGAGGTCGCCGCGGCAAGGATAGCCAACAAGAGAGGCCCGCTTGGGGCCGCGATAAGAAGCAAGAAGACGATGATCACGACGAGGATGACGAGTCAGGTGAACAAGAGTTCCAGAGGGCTACGGAGGCCATGTGCGTCGACGGTGGTGCTTCGCTGCATACTTCTCACCGCCAGCTCAAACAGTGGGCGCGTGAGATTACAGCGGCAGAGCCCTCGTTCGACGCCCAGAAGCCCCTGAAATGGTCCAGCACGCCCATCATCTTTGACGCCGAGGACCACCCTGACCACACAACTACGGTCGGGTGTTTGCCGTTGTTGGTCTCACCAATGATACGCAACCTCAAGGTGAACAAGATGCTAGTTTACGGCGGGGCCGATCTGAATTTGATCTCACCTGTCGTGATCAAAAGGCTGCAAATTCCTGATGGAGACCTCGAAGAAACGGGCACGTTTAAGGGGTCAACCCGGGAAGGAGCCAGCCAAAGGGAAAGGTCACATTGCCTATGATGTTTGGAAGTGAGCTGAACTATAGGACAAAGAGGATTGTTTTTGATGTAGCCGAGATCCCCTTGCCCTACAACGGGATTCTCGGTTGCCCGGCACTTGCCAAGTTCATGGCGGCTTCTCACTACGCCTACAACACGCTGAAGATGCCTAGGCCGATGAACATCATGACCGTCCCCTCCGACAAGAAGGACGCGCTGATCTGCGCTGACCTACTCTACCGGGAAGCAGTCGCAGCAGCTACCGCCAAGGTACTTGCTCCTCCCGCTGAAGCCCCGGGAGGGAAGAAGAAGACCGGCATGCCCTCTCACGCCCATCCGGCAAGCACACCTCTTCGAAGTGTTGTGCTACCATCCAGGACGTGCCAGAGAGCTCCACCGCCAAGAGCAAGAAATCCAGAGCTACGCCACCAAAGACCAAGAAGGTGTCCGGCAAGGAGGACGGCACGGGGGGAGCTTTTACCATAAGCTCCACCCTTGACAGCAAATAGGAAAGCGAGCTCGTCACCTTCCTGCGGGCGAATGTCGATGTGTTTGCGTGGCAAGCCTCCGACATCCCCGGCGTTCCCAGGGAAGTGATTGAGCACCATCTTGCTGTCTGTCCTCATGCACGGCCCGTCAAGCAAAAGGTCAGGAAGCAAGCTCTGGAGAGGCAGGAATTCATCACAGAGGAAATTAGAAAGTTAGAAGCAGCAGGACTGGTGAGAGGAGTGCTCTATCCGACGTGGTTGGCCAATCCGGTAGTGGTGCGCAAGGCGAATGGGAAGTCGAGGCTGTGTATTGATTACACAGACATTAATAAGGCTTGTCCTATGGACCCCTTCCCGTTGCCCCGCATCGACCAGATTGTCGACTCCACGGCCGGGTGTGATCTGCTAACATTCCTCGACGCCTACTCAGGGTACCACCAGATCTTCATGACAAAAGAAGACGAGGAGAAGACAACATTTATCACCCCATGTGGTATGTATTGCTTTTTACGGATGCCTTTCGGGTTGAAGAGTGCTGGCTCGACCTTTGCAAGAGCATTCCAAATTGGTTTTGAGCCCCAGCTATGTAGAAATATGGAAGCTTATATGGATGACATAGTGGTCGAAACCAAGGACAAAGCAACACTTGTGCAAGATCTGGAGGAGATATTTGCAAACTTGCGCCAGATTAACCTCAAGCTGAACCCTGAGAAGTGTGTCTCTGGCGTCCCGTCCGGCAAGCTTCTCGGGTTCTTTGTGTCGCAACGTGGAATTGAGGCAAACCCGGATAAGATCAAGGCCATCGAGCAAATTGAGGCACCCAAGCGGATCAAGGACGTGCGTCGGCTCACGGGCTGCGTTGCCGCCATGAGCAGATTCATCTCCAAGTCCGCAGAACGTGCCCTTCCTTTTTTCAAGATCTTGAAGAAGACGGGCCCAATGGAGTGGACCCCAGAGGCCGAGGCAGCGCTGCAAGACTTGAAGAAATACCTCTCCTCTACCCCGGTGCTGGTTGGGCCCAAACCACAAGAACCGTTGCTGATGTACCTAGCGGCAACAAATCAAGTGGTTAGCACCGCACTAGTGGCATAGAGAGAGATCAAAAAAGAGGCAGCGGCGGCGGCAGAGTCAACGGATGGCAAACCGGAACCCTCCCCGGCAGGGCTCGGCCCCGGCAAAGCTGAGTCTCCGGCAGAGGCTGACGCCAGAGTGACGGGGCTCGCGCGACTAGGTGAAGTGACGCAGAAGAAGAAAATGGTGCAGCACCCAGTCTACTTTGTCAGCTCCCTCTTGCAGGGGGCTAGGTCGAGGTACTCAGGTGTGCAGAAGCTGCTCTTCGGCCTTCTTATGGCCTCGAGGAAGCTTCGCCATTACTTCCAAGCGCACGAGATCACCTCTGTCACCTGCCTCCAGTTGCAATGGATATTGCATAACCCAGACGCAACGGCGAGGATCGTGGAATGGGCCCTGGAGCTGTCGAGTTTCGGTTTGAAGTTCGAAAGCACCTCGACGATTCAAAGCAGAGTCTTGGCGGAGTTTGTTCCGGAATGGACCGCGACGCCCAACGAAGAGGTACAGGAGACCACTCTCCCCGGCAAGGAAACGAGCCACAGCTGGATCATGTACTTTGATGGGGCCTTTTCGCTGCAAGGCGCCGGTGCTGGCGTACTGCTTGTTGTGCCCACCGGAGAGCACCTCAAGTATGTCATCCAAATGTGCTTTCCCCGGGAGATGTGTACTAACAACACCGCCGAGTAGGAGGATTTGCTCGCCGGTCTCAGGATCGCGGCAGACCTCGGGGTCAGAAAGCTCATCGTCAGGGGCGATTCGCAGCTCGTCATCAGGCAGACCAACAAAGATTACCAAAGTCCATTGATGGAGGTTTACGTGGACGAGGTGAGGAAACTGGAGGAGCGCTTTGACTGTATCCAAGCAGAGCATGTCCCTAGGGCGGAGAACGACATTGCCGACTACCTGTCAAAGCATGCTGCCCTCAAGCTACCTGTGGAACCAGGTACTTTTGTGCTTCAGTTAACTCAACCATCCGTTGAACCATCAACTGGGCTGAACAAGCGGAGGAAGCTAGGCCCCGGCAAGTACTTCCCCACCGAGCTCCCTGGAGCCGCTGGCGAAGATGTTGCCGTGGATGCCGATCTTGCCATGGGGCGACCGACTCCGGCAGGGCCCCAGGCCATGGCCGCAGAGGCAGTCGCTCCCGTGACAGAATAGATGCCTTTAGTCCTTGTCGTCGAGCCACAGGCTCCGGCATGGGCGCAGCACACCGTCCAATTCCTCCAGACAGGAGAACTTCCTGAGGAGCAGGAAGAAGCAGAAAGAGTAGCCCGCTGGTCTGCTCTATACCAATTCGTTGACAACGTCTTGTACAGAAAAAGGCCGAATGGGGTGAAATTGAAATGCATCTCCCGGGAGGAAGGACTAGAGCTGCTGGCAGAGATACATGGAGGTATATGTGGCTCCCACTTAGGGTCGAGGACCCTTGCCGGCAAGGCTTTCCGGCAAGGTTTCTTCTGGCCCACTGCCCTCCAGTATGCGACGGCACTAGTAACCAAGTGTTAAGCGTGCCAGTTCCATTCAAAGAAGCTTCATCAACCAGCGCAAGCCCTTCAAACCATCCCTCTCTCCTGGCCCTTCTAGGTCTGGGGGCTCGACATATTGGGCCCCTTCCCTCATGCCATCGGGGCCTTTGAGTACTTGTACGTTCCAATCGACAAGTTCACAAAGTGGCCAGAAGTGGAAGCGGCGAGGAAGGTGGCAGCGCAGTCAGCCATCAAGTTCTTCAAAGGACTAGTTTGCCGTTTTGGTGTACCCAACAAGATTCTCACCGACAACGGCACACAGTTCACAAGCCACGCCTTCATGCAGTACATTAAGGATCTCGGCAGCAAGGTCTGTTTTGCTTCCATGGCACATCCACGGAGCAATGGCCAAGCGGAGAGAGCAAATGCTGAAGTTCTGCGAGGCTTAAGGACGAAGACTTTTGACAGGCTGCGCAAGAGTGGGAAGCGCTGGATTGATGAGTTGCCGGCGGTTCTTTGGTCGATCAGGACGACACCAAATCGAGCCACCAGCCAGACACCATTTTCCCTGGTCTACGGGGCAGAAGCAGTTCTCCCCACGGAACTCATATACGGGTCACCTCGAGTGCTTGCTTATGATGAGCTTGAGCAAGAGCGATTGCGGCAAGATGACGCAATGTTCCTTGAGGAAGATCGTCTCCGGGCGGCTGTGAGAGCAGCAAGCTACCAGCAAGCCTTGCGCCGCTACCATAGCCGCAAGGTTCATGCCCGGAGCTTGGAGGAAGGCGACCTTGTTCTTTGGCACATTCAGTCGGCCAAGAATTCCAACAAGTTGACGCCGAAGTGGGAGGGCCCTTATCGGGTCACACGAGTCACCAGGCCTGGCGCAGTCCGCCTGGAGACCGAAGATGCCATTCCAGTGAGCAACTCCTGGAACATCGAGCATCTTCGCAAGTTTTACCGATAAGGCGCGGCTTGCCGGGCCTCCCGGCAAGCCACCCTTTTGTACAAGCCTTGCCGGCAAGGCATGTAACCCTTGGTACAAAGCAAGGCGTAGACCCTGAGCATAAATAAATGAAATGCTGGCGCCCTAAGTTATAGCATGCATGCTAGGTCGAGTCTCTTCCTCGGTTAGGGTTGATAGTGCTTAGCAGCGGCTAACCCCTAGCTTTGAGGTCGAGTGCGCGTCTCTCTGTTCCTTCCTGTCCTCTTTGGTTCACAGGGCACATGAGCACTTCTGCCGAGCTACTTGGAAGGACGGACCGGCGTCCCGGCCCTGGCAAACCGAAGTTGCCGGGGGCTGCAAGTGCGAGGATCCAACCACGGCAAGCCAAAGGTTGCCGGGGGCTGCAGATCCAGATAAGTCTTTTATCCTCTATCATGCATTTCGGTATGGAACTGGGATATATGAAGCTTCGTTTATTTCTAGACTACCGTGCTCCCTTCTTCCAATACCCAAGGTTTATCTCCTGAGTTCGGATTTGGTTGTAGCCGCGGCAGCCAGAAAATGAAACGAGGAGCCTAAGCCCGCTTCATCCCTGCCTCCGCCAAGAGCGCGAGAACGGTCGAGCAAAGTGGAGGGACGGCAAGGCCTGTTGCCGGGCGAAAAACGTTTATCTTAAATAGTAGCAAGAAGTCGTTTATCAACACCAACGGCAAAGTTGAGTGTAGAAATTGTAACCCTAACGTATCACTTACTCGTTGTAAGATTCCTGCAACATGAGATGTTGTAGCCACAAAGGGTCAGTACATTACGTCTCATGTTGCAGGAATCTTACGACGAGTAAGTGATACGTTAGGGTTACGATTTCTATACTCAACTTTGTCGTTGGTGTTGATGGGAATCCACAACCTTGTTGTTACTTCCGCTATATGGTTTGAGGTAATAGTATTTACATTACTTTATACATGTGATTTACCTCTATTATAAATCCTCGAGTACTGTGTGTGTCAGCATACCGATCCAGGGATGACACTTAAGCACAGAGACTTGACCGTCTGAGGTCGGGTCGCTAAAGTCTACAAAGCTCAACTAATTGCGAAAGGTTTTCGACAAGTTGAAGGAGTTGACTATGATGAGACTTTCTCACCCGTAGCGATGCTTAAGTCTGTCCGAATCATGTTAGCAATTGCTGCATTTTATGATTATAAAATTTGGCAAATGGATGTCAAAACCGCATTCCTTAATGGATTTCTTAAAGAAGAGTTGTATATGATGCAACCAGAAGGTTTTGTCGATCTCAAAGGTGCTAACAAAGTGTTTTTTTGCATACAAGGAGGCACTTCCTTCCGTGCGAAGATACAGCCGGTGGGTCCCAGCTGTCAGGGGGAGGAAACAACTTAAAAAGGAGTTTTCCTTGCGTGCGACCATGGACCTTGTGGGTCCCAACCATCAAGCTCTCCACGTATAGTCCTCTTCCGTTGACTCTCGTTTGTTGACCACGCCATGCCGACTGTAGCGAGGCGGTGGACAACAGCGAGGCCCCAGACTAGAATGACCCGGAGATGGGGAAGGCGCGGCAGTGGAGTGACAGACGGAGAGGAGTGGGAAACTTGACTGGTTCAGGTGCGGGGTGGGCCTACACTCGGCAGAGAATAACAGGAGGTGCGGAGTGGAGCGATGGCCTGGCCATCGGCGGGGTAGCATTTCACTGCGAGGTGCGCAAAACTGCGCCGCTGGACGCCGGAGGCTGGAGCAGGCGGTCCCGACAGTGCTGGGGGAAGAATACGAGAGATTGAAGAAGAATGCCGGACGTTGGATGTAAATCCAATGCCTTGCTTAGGCTTCGACCTTTGTATTTTTATTTTTTGCGAAAGTGCTTAGGCTTCGACCTACTGGTCCACAAGCTAGCCGGTCCATTTGGTTTTTTAGTCCATTTGGTGGGCTGGGTGAAACAATGATGTAGCATCTATGCAGCTCGTTTATATATTATGGTCGAATTTAAAGCCCATTTGCATTTTTCTCGAAATCCGCGGACTTGCTGGGCTGAGTGAAAATATCATGTTGGGCTGGACGGAGAAATGTTATAAAAACATAAACACATGATTGCACGCCTATTACTGCATTAGTCAGTAAAATCTTTGCAAGCTTATGTACGGAATCACTAGGAGTTAACTTGCCAAGTTATATATAAACAGTTATTATTATTATTTTGTAAGAACTTTAAATTTATGAAATAAAATATCATTTTAATTTGATGAGTTAATAGGACGTGGGGTATTATTATTATTTTAGGCTAGACATGGGACACTTGAGTTGGTTCTAGGGAAGAGTACTGGGAGAAAACTCAGTTTACATCGAATAAGAAAGTGGGAGAAAATTCAGATGTAGGATTAATGAAAACAAAAAGTAAAGGAAGTGGGAAGGTCTATAAAATGGTTGGATGAATGACAGGTTTAACGGAACCTGATGTTGTTTCTATTATATATATATGCAATAAAATAAGATATAAATATATATATACTATTATAGAAGGGAAAACATAGGTTCAGTTTTGCATTCTTATAGAAAAATAGAACTGAGCTGTGCGTCGTCTTGAGAAAACAAACATAACTTGGGCTGCTGATGTTATAGACAAGCTAGGTTGGGAGGCCCAGAGGCCGCTTGATACCTGATGGATCCAAAAAACATTGAAACATGTCGTGGGCTGCCCATGTTAAACAACAAAACCTAGGCCATGGAGCTGGTGGGCCCGAGACTGTCAGCCTCTTGACGAACAGTTGTCTCCTGATTCCTCTTGTTTTGCTGACCATGTTGGGAATGAAAGACAGCGGCGCCGCGGCGAGAGCACCAAGGAGGAGGATGACGTAGAGACGTCGGACCGAACGAACCAGAGCTGGGGAAGACACAGGCGGAGGGGAGTATGAGGGTTGACTTGTTCGGGTGCAGGGTGGGCCGGTGGAGCTGCCGTCGCCGGACAATATGAGGGATGGCCTGGCCAACGCATAGGCTATGATGGTCAGCCGCTGTATAGGAAGAGGACGAAAGATTGAACAAAATAAATAAATACAAATGGATAGGTGGTTGGTCCCATATGTCTGTGTACGAGACCTGCTGGGTCCACCTGAGAAGGGGATATGTTGGGAGGAAGGAGATTCAAAGCACGGCAGGTGAGTGAACTAGTTTTTTTTGAAACAAATGAGTGAACTAGTTACATACATAAGCAAATAGCCACTAAAAAATCAAACAGGTTAATGAGTTCTTAAAAGAAATATGTCGGACAAAACAGATAATTACGACACATAGGCTAATGCATGAAACAGTCAGATGATAAAGGTTCTTAAACAGATAAAGTACAACATCTAGACCTTCCTGGAACGCTTGATCATGACGTTGCGGCTGTCCGCTAACCCGTCTGTTACGGGAAGCAGACACGCCCTCATGTCCATGATCCTCCTGTACATGTCATAGCATCGTATGCGTCCTTGGCCGTGTAGGTTATGTAGGCTAGATTCAGAGGTACCTCCCCCGTGTTCAGGTCCTTGGTATCGTTGTCTTCTTTCATGTTGGTGTAGCAGGGGTCGATGATGGTCTCGGCGAGGTCAACCACAAAGTCCTTCTCCTGCCCATTGCCGATGATCTTGTATTGCTTCTAGATGTCGACAAGCTTGTTGCACCAGATGGCCGAATCATCACGTTCTTCCTTCTCTCCACCGTAGCGAAGGTGCAGTCCGCGCTGCCGATGAAACGGGCGAATGCTCTAGAACCTCTGGTGGCCCTACAGCAGTGGTAGACGAGAACCTCGTCCCGCACGCATACCTGGGCGACTGTGATCCGCTGGTCCCTATCAGGAGACAAATGGATGGGCACAAGGTCTAGTCCTGCGACCTTGTGCTTTCTCGTCCTGTAGGTACTACTTAAACTTGGCGAGGCATAGCTTCACCGAGTCCGGATCGTTGTGTACATCACATTCAACTTGGTGCAGCCATGGGACTTAACGGCGAACTCAAAGGTGAACTCCTTGCTGAAGTCCATATCCAGCAGGCTCACCCCTCGGATCGCCATTGGAGTCTCTTCAAGTGAACAAGTGGATAGGCGGCGGTAGCAGTTCGTTTTTTAGCTCTTGGGGAACTGGATTCAACAGTAAACTGAGTGTGTACAAGCGACAACAGTTACTACCCCTCCCTCGCCCGCTGCACGCCCGACAAAACATGCACCCTCGGCGCATTCAAACGCCTCAATTAAGAAACCTATTCCGGCCACACGTCGGTTCACGAGCGGGTCTGTATTGGTACTGTAACAACAAGTGTTAGTGGTCACTTTACTTAAATTTAATTAGCTTTAATAGAAATTTATTCTTAAAACAAGCAATGTATTGGCTCGTTCTATCAGTGCCACAGGATCAACACGAGCCGACCCCGACGATTTTAAGCTTAGAGGCACAGTACACGCTATCCTAGACTACTCATGAAACTACCACACGAGCGTCCTGGCTGCGTTTGGCTCTTCGCATCTTCGGGAAGTCGAACAATGATGGAGTACTACTGCAGTGGAGTACTACTACAGTATGCTTTTGGCCATCTGACACCGAATGAAATGCTGCATGTCCACCGCGTGCGGTAGGGAGAGCATGTAGCGAAAGCTTCTCCTAATCCTGCCAACCACCACGCTCATGGGCGAGGGAGGGACGCAGCTTCATTGACTTACATCTCCTGCCTTTGCGTCTATGAAAGTTGGGCCCAATAGGTGGGTGGCCCACCTGTCGTATAGCCAAAGGCAGGTGCAGTTAAGGCACGAGAGCTCAGTCCGCGAGGGTGAGGGCATTGTAATCAAACTTCTTGTTGTTGTACGAGTTGATGCGACACATCAAAGCACTGCACTCGATATATTTCAATAATTTGCGTTTACCGATGCATTAATTACAACGCATTCATGCATGCTGTGACTTTCCTTTTGATACTTGCATGTGTTCATTTAATGCACCTTGAAGTAGTATGAATATGTGACGGTAAAGCTTTGTAATGCCCCGACCCTAAAGCGAGATATGGTTGTGCACGAGGAGGGCGAGATCATGCCGACGGAACAAGACCCGACGATGGAGCTCTCTATGGTCTTGATGGACCTCACCTTGCTCCACCGCCCCTTGTGCCTCCGCCTCATGAAGCCTCCAGTGTATCATGTTCGAATACACCTCGTCCGCTCGGCTGATCGAGCAAGGTGCAGGTTTCTTGATTGATGTGCTGTTCAATTGATTTGTGCAGTGCAAGGGAGGGCACCTGGCCTGCGCGGACTGCCGCGTCGAGCGCCCTGGGAACCAGCGGCAGTGCCAGAAGTGCGAGCGCGGCGGTGGCTTCGACGTTCGGAACACGGCGATGGACGCCGTCCTCTCCTCGGTGAGGGTGGAGTGCCCGCACGAAGGCTGTGGGCTCTACGTCACTTAAAACAAGCTCGCCGATCGCCAGAGCATGTGTCTGCTCATGCCCTGCAAATGCCTCATGCCCTTCTGCGGATACGAAGGTCCGCCGCTGGCGCTCTCCCACCACACCAGCACCATGCATCCCATGCCCGTGCACAGGTTCCAGTACGGCAAGGTGCTCCAGCTGCAAGTGCCACTGTTGGAGCCACGGCTCTTGCTGTTCACGGAGGAGGATGGCCGCACGTTTTTCATGGTCGGCGGCGTGCTCGACATCAGCGTGCTCGACATCAGCGTGCCTATCGCCATGTCGATCATCTGCATCAGAGCGGGGGCATCCCCACTGCCGCACTACGTGGCCAAGCTGTGGGCGAACGGCCCGCCAGGGGAGCCCAAAGACAGGACCGACAGCGTCAAGTTGGAAATGGAGGTGACAAGCAGCAAGGATCGCGGCGACGTCGCCATGCAGGAGCTGACCTTCTTCACAGTTCCGCCCAAGCTGCTGGCCAGGGCTGGGTTGTCGAGGATGGTGTCCCTCCACATTCAGATTGACAAGCTCACCTCCTAAATGATTCCACAGTGCCTTCTGTTTATCTTAGTAATATGCTAATATAGGGGTTAGCTCGGTCTACTTTAGCTTAAGAGATGGTGGGTTTTGGTGGCGATGCAGCAATTACTTCGACATCATATCAGCAGTTAAAGTAATTTCCAACAGTCGAACGGATATTTTGTGTCTATTGGATATAAAGATCCTTTGGGTAAGAAGTATAACAACTTATATGCTTGTTTGTTCAGGAAGTGTTGCATACTTGTGCGAGTTGACGCGACACATCAAAGTAGCACTACTACTAGTAGTATTCCCTCCGATCCTAATTTCTCTGCGCATAAGTCGAGGCGCAGATACCAAGGAGGGTCTGGTTGTGTCTATACTTGGACAACACACCTGACTTCGCACCAGGCAGACGAAGCTCGTGTCGTGTTGGTGCCGTGTACGGCCCACACATTAACCAAAACCTCGCGCCTCCAGCTTAGCCTCCGTGTTTTAAACTTCTCAATCTCAAGGCCAAGGAGCAACATGAAACCTATGATAGAGCCAATCGGATGGACAAGTGCGTGCGTGCACCTCTTCTCTTCCTATACAACGTACTAAACTCAGAGTACAAGTGTATGTGGGTGGCATCGACCTAGGGAGCTAGAGATGGTGCATGTGAGAAGTCCCGAGAGATAGGTGTAATGCGTTTGAAAAAAAGACTAGTCTATAGTTCGCCACGAGGTTATTCCCGTCGAACACCCCAATAACCATAAGATATGTATCCGACGGTGCCAGTTATTGCACGTACACAGCAGTAGAAAAAGAACTACCATGGCATATGCTACACCACGACCGAGAACACGTGCCCACGTTACGCCATCCGGGAATAGTGCCGCACTTCGAAACTAGAACCGTCAATAAATTTTGAGCTTGCATCTCGTCACATTCCAAATTACTACTACTACCACACTATATTTAATTGCAAACATGTTCACACCGATCACAACCTAAACGGTTTCCAACTTAGGAGCGTATTAGTACTCAGTTATAAATACTACTATGCCAGGACGACTGCACATTCCTCCTCAACTCCTCATCCACAAAAATAAACAAGTCATTCAGCATCCTTCCCTTGCGTCTGCCATGGCCAGCGTGAGTTCTGGGTCGAGAGATTACCACCAGGGAGAGGCGAGCATGGAAGCGGAAGCACGAGAGATGTCCCGCCTCGCCGTGAAAGCAGCCGACATGTCCCGCCGCGCGGAGGTAGCAGCACAGAGGTCCTGCCGCCCCGCCGAAGCAGCACAGAGGTCCCGCCGCGCCGTCGATGCAGCAGACTAGTCCTCCCGCGCCACAGAAGCAGCAGAGATGTCCCGCCGCGCCGCGGCGGCCTGGGAAAATGTCTCGTGGGTAGGCGATGACTCTTACAGGCGCATGCATGCGATCTTCCATAGCCAGATGGATCAGATCTCCGGTTGGGCGAGGTTGCAGGATGACATGAGAGCCTCGATTGAACAGGCTACCGGCGTCATCCGGCAACTAAGGGAGGGCAATGAGAGGCTCCGGGCTGAGCGCGACCTGCTGTGGGCGAAGATTGCCCAAAGTGCAGAGTAGCAGGAGGAGACCAGTGCCTTGTTGAAGAGGACAGGCGTCATCGTCAAGAAACTTATGGACGAGAATGAGATGCTCCGCATCGAGCGCCAAAGGCTGGTGGAGGAATTTGTGGATGCTCTCAAGCAGCATCTTGAGGACACGACAGAGCTCATCACCGCTCGTCGTGGAGACTAGTTCCCGCGGCCTGCAACAACGCATCAAGAAAGTAGAGATCAGTGAGCCAGATCGTTGTCCTCCTTCTTCTTTTGCCCATCTGTATTTCGGGCGTAGCCGCATGTGGACTTTTTAATTATCTTCTTAATTATGTAAGACAATTATTATCCACTGTTGTCGTCCTTATATATTCATCAGTCTTGCTATAAGTTGCAGTAGATGCTATATAGGTCCGTCGGATCTTACATCAGGATCCATGCAAAATTTTCTTTTCAGATTTTCTTTTTTCTCTCTTAAATCTCAGTTAAGTGAGACATAGCCACGCCATTAAACAGAGGCTCCGGCGCCATTAATGGAGACATTGGGAGAGAGGCGGGCGACAGATGGAGGTCAAAGGGCTCTCCTCCTGATAAGCACGCGCAGGGGTCTGATCGCACGCCTCCCATACTCAAATAGCTACCCTGCACGGCGCCTCCTAGCTAATAAAAAAGGGGACACGTGGCGGCATGTAAATGGTAAGTAGAACACCCACAGTTTCAATAATACTTGTGTTTTTGATTGTAACGTGACAGCACTTGTTCCAAGATGACTTTGTTGATTGTTAATGTGTGCGCCTTCGCAACAGCAAAATTACCATACCATGTTGGTGCCATGTCATGACACCAAGCCAAGTTTCATGATTTTCATGCGTGTTTTGGTTTATAGGAATTAAAAAACCAAGTTTCTCAATGTTTCCAGCCGAGCCACGACACCCAGATGTTTGAATTTCATTCCCATTTCTTGCATGGGACCTAGAAATTTACCCGAGGACACACATGTGATTTTTTAACCAACTTTGGTGCACTAGAGCATGTGCTTGTATTTCAAATTTGAATTATGCACACAAAGGTGACACGTTCCCTCTCAGAACCACGAGCCTTTTCGAGAGAAGCTCTGGTTTGCAAGAAGCTTATACCAAAACTTGTTCCTATTCGGCCATTTTTTTTAACCACAGCATGGTAGTACCATGACATGACACCAAGCCGAGTTTCATGATTTTCAGGCATGTTTTGGATTTACAAGAATTTTAAAACCAAGTTTCTCAATGTTCTCGGCCGAGCCACGATGCCCAGATGTTTGAATTTCATTCCCATTTCTTGTATGGGACCTAGAAATTCACCCGAGGACACACATGTGATTTTTCAACCATCTTCGGTGCACGGGAGCATGTTCTTGTAGTTCAAATTTGAATTATGCACATTAAATGACGAGAAACTTAATTAATGTATAAAAAAGGCCAAATGAACCCGGAATAATTCCCAAATTTAATAGGGCACTCGTGTAGTTCTATTTTGCCTCTGTAAAGAAACTCAAGGGGGGCAGCGTATATCGTTTCGCACTCAAAGGTGACACGTTCCCTCTCAAAACCACGAGCCTTCTTGAGAGAAGCTCCGGTTTGCAAGAAGCTTATACCAAAACTTGTTCCAATTCGGCCCAATTTTTTTACCACAGCATGTTAGTGCCATGACATGACACCATGCCAAGTTTTGTGATTTCCAGGCGAGTTTTAGATTTACAGGAATTTAAAAACCAAGTTTCTCGATGTTTTCGGCCGAGTCACGACGCCCAGATGTTTGAATTTCATTCCCATTTCTTGCATGGGACCTAGAAATTCACCCAAGGACAAACATGTGACTTTTCAACCAACTTTTGTGCACTGGAGCCTGTGCTTGCAGTTCAAATTTGAATTATGCACATTAAATCTCCAGAAAATCAATTAATGTATAAAAAGGCCAAACGAACTCGGAATAATTCTAAAATTTAATAGGGCACTAATATAGTTCTATGTTGCCTCTGTAAAGAAAATCAGGGGGAGGCCGCGTATATCGTTTCGCACACAAAGCTGACACGTTCCCTCTCGGAACCACGAGGCTTGTTGAGAGAATCTCCGGTTTTGCAAGAAGCTTACACCAAAACTTGTCCCAATTCCGTCAAAAATTATACATATGAAAACAGGGGTTGGATTATCCCGAACATCTCACTACCTAGACCAATGTACTCTGATTTGAATTCAACCTAAAATTGATACAAATATTTGAATTGGAGATCGTATGGTACATGTAGTTCATAGTGAAATATGATTACTGCTATATGCATGTTTTTTGTTACGAAGATACTTTTAAAATGATGGTATAACTTGACAACAATCGTATTCAAATAAGGAAAATTGATTCAAATTTAGTCGATATCTTAGAAGACAATATATATATGTTCATAGGGTGGAGTAAAATGTTCATATATGATGGAAGATCAAAATGTAGGACTACATCCATTATAAACCGCAAGGTCACCTAACGATATATTCGAATTCAACATAACTTGGATTGAAAAATTGAAATTCAAGATCCTGGTATTTGTAATCATATAAAAAGGGACATAACTCTTTCTTTTGGTGGGAATTGATTTGTTTTTTGTTGTTGTTGAGGGAAGTGTGAATCGATTTGGTACTGTACAGGGTAATTTTGTTCTCCCAATTTTTTTACATTTTTCTTGTAGTTTTTTCAACGGCATTTATAGCAATATAGTAAAAGGGGACATGACTCTCTTGTGTCTTGTATGAATTGTTTTTTTGTACATATTAAGTTTGGTCTGCCAAACATGGAATCAACGCCTTGTTATCTCGAAATTTTCAAGCTTGAGTATCTTTTGTCTCATCTGCTTTGAAACTCCTGCCTCTTCAAACCGCGACGTGCCTTGTTATCCCGAAACTTTGACGCGCACAAAACCTCCGTCCTCATCCGAAATCGGTCCTGCAGCCCAGACACGTGAAATCCCCCTTCTACCCCTTGGCCGGAAATGTCGGCTCGATGTCGGGTTGTCAAAACTGGTGGGGGTACGCTGGTAACTTACCCTACATTTCGGACAAGCTCGTCCCTAGGCCATGGCTCCCCCTACCTTCCCCTTCATCCCCCATTCATACATCGAGGCCGCCAAAACCCGCGAAACCCCATGCTCCTCCGTCGGCCTCCCGACCGCCGCCCAGCCGGAGACTCTTCCCCGACGACGTCGTCCACCGCAACAGCTCGCCGTCCCTCATCCACCGCACTGGATGAGGACCCGTCGTCGATCTCATCGTCCCGCCGGATCAGCCGCCCCTTCCTCCACCTCCAAGGTGCTGCCCTGACGTTCGCCTCGTCTATCGCACCACCTCCATCCCCATAGAGCCATCTTGACTGGCCCCACCGGAACCGCAACACCGTCACCAATTCCTCTGATGAAGCCGAGGCCTACTCGACGCCACCAAGGAGGTTCTGCACTCACCGCTGCATTTTATCTTTTATTCGATCTCACGGGGATGCTGATGCTCGATACCCAGCAGCCATGGCGGGTCTCCGTCGACGGCGCCGTGGCCGGCCACTTCATCCATGGTGTCTCTCCCCCATGTCGTTGCTTCCTCGGCGGTGACTTCCACACAAGCACTAGCTGCAGCTGCTCTGGCTCTCGCTCGCGCTCCGGCTCTGTTCTTGCTGTCGGTCGCGCTGCTACACTGGCCTTGCTTTCGTTTGTGTTGTTGCTCTGCTCTGCTATTGCTGTCGGTCACGCTGCTGCTCCGCTCTTGCTCTCATTCGTGCTGCTGCTCTACTCTTGCTCTCACCCGCACTACTGCTGCTGCTGCACGACCTCCACAGCTACAGGAGTTGCTGCTTTAGCACTCGCTCGCAGTGCTGCTGCACGACTTGCTCTCTGGTAATGCATTCCGTGCTCGAGCGTCTGCTGATTTAGATCACTGCTTCTCTGTTACTAGTGCTCGAATGCCCTAAACATCTATTACAATGCTCTGCTACTAGTTCAATCAGTTTCGACAGTAAAATTCAGTTTTGATTGTAAAGTTTAGTTTCTTCAGTTAAGTTGAGAGTGAACAGTATTTACAGCATCTGTCGGAGCGGCAGTGGCGCGGCAGATGCGTTTTACATCTAGCACTTTTTGGTGATGTATTTTAAATCATCTATTGCAACTGATATTAGAGTCCCACTTTAGATTAACGTTGTCTGTCTTGTCCTGCGTCAGCCTTGCCGCCGTACACCTCAGCGGAGCTGCTCCAACGATGGAACCATCCATCACAGAGGAGCAGTACCCTCGGCACCGTTTCCAAAGGCCTCATATCTTCTTCCCCGCCTCCAACAGTCACACCAGCATCAGCATCCTCCACATCCAATCCAATGATGCTGAGGTTGACAAGGCTATACCAAAGAGGTTGTACACTCGTCGCATCACTTTGTTACTCTGCATTCATGTCGATCCCTCAGGGATCCTTTGCTATGGAACTACTATGGTACTACTATTTGTGCATTTGGTTAGAAGGAGTGGAGCAAAGCAAAACTGGAGGATTTTTTTCCTTTGGTGTCTCTTTCAAAGAAAAAACGTAGGAATTTTAATATCCACTTGGACGTCCTTTTCAAATTAATATGCATGAAGAACAGGACTAATTGCATTACTGGCATAATGAGATTCTTATTTTTTTCATTTTCACATGATTTGACTTTAATTTGACCATGTTTGTCCATTTCTGTGTTCTTCCAATTCATGTGAACCAAACACCCAGGTTGACAGAAATCCTATGTTTCCAAATGCTCTGTTTTGCATGTGCATTCCTATCTCATTCCTGTGTTTTTCCTGCCGCTGCATTTATAAAATCCTCCAGTTCTAAGGAGCCCTTACAGATTTACTTCATTTTCAGATATGCATCAAAGAAAACTCTATGTGTTATATCCTGCTCCTGCCGTGCCGTCATCCACCCCACCTGAGGTGCACCATCGACAGAAGCGTTCACTACAGTAGAGATTCCCCCGGCAGACTTTCATTCATGACCTTTGATCATCTTCTCCATTGCCGGCAGCCACGCCAACTTCATTACCATCATTGAGTGAGCAGATGAACCTGAGGACTACACAGTTCTGGAAGAGAGGTCACACTCTTTCGTGTTTGCTTACGTTATACATCGGTTATTATTACCTGCTACTTTATCGTTCAAACTTGAGTTTTAAAATGACCAAGGGGCACATATCGAGGCAACAATGAATAGTATCTGTCTACTATCTGGTTCATCTGGGGTCTTCTATGTGGTTCATGTTGGGTGGCAACAAACAGTAGATGATCCATTGTCTATCCACTACTAGGAAAAGGCCTACTAGTGGTGCACCAGTAGTGCGCCATTAGTAGTCCTTCCGGGAAGTTTGACCACTTAGTGAGATTTGACTTGAGATTAAGCATATTGACCCGAGATTAAGCCATAGTGACCCGAGATTAAGAAAAAATTGAAAAAAAATTGAATTTTTTTTGAAAAAGGTATTTCTGAAAAAATATTTGAAAAAAAATTGTTACTAATGGCGCACTTCTATGTGGTGCGCCATTACTAAGTCAGATAGTAATGGCGCACCGTGGCCTATACTAATGGAGTGGTGCGCCATTAGTAAAAAATACTACTGGCGTGGTACTAGTGGCGCACCAGTTTTGCCTACTACTGGCGCACTACTGGTGCGCCACTAGTACCACGCCACTAGTATTTTTTACTAATGGCGCACCACTGGTGCGCCATTAGTATAGGCCACGGTGCGCCATTACTATCTGACTTAGTAATGGCACACCACATAGAAGTGCGCCATTAGTAACAATTTTTTTCAAATATTTTTTCAGAAATACTTTTTTCAAAAAAAAAATTCATTTTTTTTTCAATTTTTTCTTAATCGCGGGTCACTATGCTTAATCTCAAGTCAAATCGCACTAAGTGGTCAAACTTCCCGGAAGGTCACCCATCCTCACACTACTCCAGCCCAAGCACGCTTAACTTCGCAGTTCTATCCAACCCCAGCACCACCTCACTTAACAACCACTTGTTAATATATTTATCATATCAATCCTATTAAACCTTGTTGATGTCTACGACTTTGTTCATATTCATGAGTATGATGAAATTTTGAAAAATATTTCAAACTTCCCTGTCATATTACGAATCATTTTTTGAAAAAAAATCCAAAAAAATTCAAAACCAATATTTTTTTCTGTTACTAGTGGCGCACCTAGCAAAAGGTGCGCCACTAGTAAGTTTGAATTTTTTTGCCTCTAGATCTTGAAACCCCCGTAACTTTTTTTCTGTTAGGTTTTTGAAGATTTTGAAAATGTTTAACCGGGTTCCCCCGTTAAATTCGGATGTATCTTTTCGAGTAGATGATTTTTCATATATAAAACTTTTTAATCCGAGTTCGTATGCAAAAGTTATGCCCATTTTACAAATTCCAGAGAGATTTTGCAAATAAAGTCGAAATTCATATTTGTAAATTTTCCCAACAACTAGACCACATATCACATGGGAAACTTATTTTCTTTTATTTTTTTGACATTTCCATCATTTTCTTTTATTTTTTTAAACTGGAAAGGCGGTCCAAGGGGGGGGTGCATTCGGTGGAATGGGCCAAGTTGCTAATGGCGCACCGTGGGGGTGGTGCACCATTAGTAGTTCAACTAGTAATGGCGCACCACCCCCACGGTGCGGCATTAGTAGTTTTTCAAAAAAAAATTGAAACAAAATTTGTAACAAAATTACTAATGGCGCACCGTGGGAGTGGTGAGCCATTACTAGTTCAACTAGAACTAGTAATGGCGCACCACCCCCACGGTGCGCCATTAGTAGTTAAAAAAAACAGTTTGAAAAAAATTTGAAACAAAATTACTAATGGCGCACCGTGGGAGTGGTGCGCCATTACTAGTTCAACTAGTAATGGCGCACTGTCCTCTGGTGCGCCATTAGTAATTTTGAAAAAAAATTTTACTAGTGGCGCACAGTGGATGTGGTGCGCCATTAGTATTTGGACACTAATGGCGCACCAACACATGGTGCGCCATTAGTATATAGTAGTGGCGCACCACATGTGTGGTGCGCTATTAGTGTCCATATTATCTTTAGCCCTTACAAAATCTAACTATTTTTTTATTATGCATGTCAGTTATTGTACACAATCATACTGAACATGTAGAGAGAAAGAGAAGACCGTAGCATGGGAATATAATGTCATGTAGATGCCACTCCATGGTGGGCGAAGTGGGCCCCCCTTCCGCCATTCCAGATTGTATTCCAGAGGAAGACAACTGTTCAGATGGGGATTCAGAGGGAGCCGACCACTCCTATTTACCACCTGAGGTGTTTTCTCTAACCTGGCATGCTGATGTTGGTCATATCATGCATATGGTGCCTCGCCTTGCTTACATTATACATCTTATATGTCATCAGCTTAGTTTATATTTGCTTTGTGTGAATGCCACCTATTTGGTTTCTATATCATACTCCCACCGTTTCTAAATATGTCTATATACATCCGTATGTGGTAGTCCATTTGAAATATCAAAAAGGACAAGTATTTAGGAACGGAGGAAGTATATGGGAATTATGCAATGCCATCTTCTTTAGGCAGGCATCATATAAGTGAATCATGCAATGCCATCCTGTTTAGCCAGTCATCGTATATGTGAATTGTATCATGCCATAATTTTTTCATAATGTATTCCATTTGTAAACAATGTTTATAAATTCATCTACTCTTCTTGTGCATCAACCATTTGAGTCGGTCATGGGAAAATGTGGAGTGAAAACAAGGTCTTCTAAGAAGTCAGTGCTACTTGTCGATGCAGATTTCTTGCTGGGTACAGATAGCTCCTCGGAGGAGGATTCAGAGACAGTTGACCAGTCGTATCCCCCCCGAGGTGCATGCTCTAACTTGGCAAGGTTATATTGCTCATATTATGCATATGGTGTCTTGCATTGCCATGCCATCTGCTTAGATTAGACATGCTTTGTTGGAATGCCTCCTGTTTCCTTTCTATATCAGATATGTGAATTATGCAATGCCATGTTTTTCAGCCAGTTATCAAATATGTGAATTATGCACCGCCACGTAGCCAGGCATCATATATGTGAATTATCTGATGCCATCTTTTTTTCATTACGTATTCGATTTGTCGACAATCTGTGTATATTGAACTACTCTTCTTGTGTATCAGCCATTTGAGCCGGTTATGGAAAAATCAGGAGTGAAAACAAGGTCTTAGAGCAGGCAATGGTACCTGTTGAAGCATATATCTCGATGGTTACAGGGAGCTCCTCAGAGGAGGATTCAAAGGCAGATGACTAGTCCTATATCCAACCTGAGGTGTATGCTCTAAGTTGCAATGTTTATATTTCTCATATCATGCAGATGGTGTCTTGCATTGGTTAGTTTAGATATCATATGCAAATTATTGAATTCCATCTGCTTAGTTTAGAGATCATACATGCGAGTGCCAGCTGCTTAGTATATGAATCAATTATGTCAATTATATCATGCCATCCTGTATACTTACACAACATGTATGTGAATTATTTCACCCCAACCTATTTTAGAAAGACATCATAGAGTTTTGTCATGTCATCCTGTTTAGATACTCATCATATGTTGAATTATGCCATTATATCCTGTTAAGTTATCCATCATATATCTGAAACTGTGTCATGCTATCCTGTTTAGTTATGTATCATATATGTGAAATTATGTCATGCTGTCCTGTTTGGTTAGACAACATAAATGTGAATTACCACATCTGTCTATAATACAATGTTTGTACGTTCAATTTATTTTATTGTTTATCAGTCATTTGAATAGGAGGGGGTGGTGGCAGTATCTAAGGGAGCAAAAACCCGTTCTTCACAAAAGACAGTGCTACCCGTTGATCCAGATAGAACCATGGTTGTACTGGCCCACAAACTAGCCCCACCACACATAATCGAGACTCTTCTAGATTGCACACTTGCACCGTTGGGCAAAGAACCAGCTACAAGCCATCTAACCCCAACCCCAGCAGATAGTCACCCACTTCTATTTGACAAAGCACCATGTCCACCACAGAGTACCCCCACACGAGCAGTTTGTAAAGCAACTGCAGTGCCCAAAGCATGAAGACCACCACGGCGAACCCAAACTCCATGTTTAAAGCAGAAGAGCAACTGTTCTCAGGTCAGATTCCGTGGATATGGTCCATACTCCTTTGCTGTTGCATCACTGTATTTACTCATACCAACTACTTTTGAATTTGTAGGATCCAATTGAAACCCCAATGGCGCAACAGGCATGTTTTAAACCTATTTCTTTAACTGGATTGTTTTTCTAACTTCTTGCTCTATGTTTATTGCAGTTTCAGTTGTATAAACGGTTATGTTCTCATGTGATGCACATTACAAGTGTTGCCAATGCTGTGCAGTTTCTCACACTTATATTCTGTCTATGCTGTTGTGTCTTTAAAATATATGAGTTGAACAGTGTCTCTATCTTGATTTGGCAACATAAACTAGAATGATATGGACAATACAGTGACCATAGTACATAGATATCTGTTTGTTTCTTGTAGTTATCCTGTCCACCTTACTACTGAACCGGTTTACCAAAATGAGTTTCGTATACTACATGCTAAACCTGTGATGTGTCTGCTTGTTTCTCTTGTAGTATGCGAACAGAATATTGGAGAAGAGCACCCCACTATGCAATGGTAGAGATAAGGTTCGGGATAGTGAGACAACCCTGTTGGTCTCCAAGAAAGGTGATAAAGACGATCTTGTAGATAGTGAGAAAACCCCACAGTCCTGCGTTGATGTAGTGTTCAAGTTACTCGCCAGTACCGCTGGCACAAGCTCTTCCAACTCGTTGCCTGAATCACTTTGGCTTCTTCAGTCTCAGCTACAAGATGAAAGGCAGTAGTCAGCTGTGCTGCGGCAAGAAGCCGATGGACTGAGGAAGTCCCTGCAGATTTCGGATGCATACTTTCTTATGCAACAACAAGCGCTGGAGGATTTAAGCGCCAAACAAGAGAAAGTTAATAAGATTGCTAAGCATCTTGCCAGCATTATGGGTACCCAGGATGTTGTTTCTTGAGCTCTTCTGAAGTGGTTTCAGTTTTGGACTTGTTTTGCTACGGCGTTTATTTGCACTGGTCACCAACTTTGACAACCAATGTATGTGATATGCTTCTTTGTTCCCTATATTTGCACTGGTGGCGAACTTTGATGCCCAGTGGATGTATATGTGTAATAGTCGTGATAGCCTAGCATAAGTTGCTTGCTTATTTATTTCCTTGTTGTCTTGTTTATTTGTTTGCTTGTAGTCAGTGCAGTTCTTTTTCCGCGGTTTGCTAGTGGCCACAATAACCTATTTTTAAAACTAGGCCACAATAACCACGGGCTACATATTTACTGTAGTGACCCTGGGCCTCCTATGGGTCGTAGAAACAATGGGCCTTCTACAGGCCGTATGATCGATTGGCCAAACATAGGCCAACAACGGACCGCACTATGGGCCTTAAACGAACTAGAGTTGGAATCGTCCGTTCATGGGCCGACCATAACGGGCCGTCATTAATAAGCCGTATTTGATGACACTATGAAAACGACCTAATGGATTAACAGGCCGACTATAACCACGGGCTGAATTTGGCCCACAATCAGAAAAGGCCAGTAACAGGCCATAAGTAACCAAATGGTGCAAATGAGCCCAAGAATAAATGGGCCCTGAGAAGGCCAAAAGATAACATGGGCTTGAAACGGCCCAATGGAATAATGGGCCGTTAATGGGTATAAGGCGATATATTGTTCATTACGGGCCAGTTTCACCATAGGACGGCCATGGGCCAAGAGTTACAAAGTGCCTCATGTGGGCCGAAAGACGACATGGGCCAGACATGGGCCGGAAGTTACAATGGGCTAGAATCATATTGGACGGCCTAGATGACGCTACTGGGCCTAATTCGGATAGGCTGTAACAGGCCCTGGGTTAGCGGGTTGTAAATGGGCTATGTGCGAACAAGCTGTTAAAAAGCTTTCCGTGGGCCGGCTCGCTATCTTTTGACCAAGTCAAACGGGCTGACCTTTTCACAGGAATGGGCCTCTGTTGGGTCGTGCCACGTGTCGACGTATCATTGGCGCATTCCATCCAATGAGTGGATGACATCTGTCCCAATGGTGAGCCGACACGTGTTTCCTCCAGCCAATGATAATTTTACACGTGGAAAATCCCCATTGGTCCGAGCTATTAACGGGTTATCGGATCCAAACCGGAAACCGATAGCTTAACGGCGACCCGTTACGGTGTATGCCACGTGTTGGTCACCCTTGATGAAAGCACTTCTATGACTCGCGATTTATCGTCAGGGAAGTGGACACTTACATGATGATAATTTTGGGAATGTCATGGAACACTTCTACGACAGCACATGTATGACTATCTTGATTCTGTCATAAAATCGTCATGGATGTACATGCATGACATAAAACGTGACCTACTGTGAAAAACACGTATCATCACGGAAGTGTATTTCTTTGTAGTGTTGTATTGCTCCTAATTTGTTAAATTGCATCTCCTTAGCTTACACATTATACATATGAATATGACACGCCTTCCTGTTTATGGTACATACTACATCTGCCTATCACACCATGTTCTTATAGCAAACTACTGTTCTTGTGTATCCTGCATCTATCGCTTATGATGAGACAGTCACGCCCATGGGTTAGTATGAGACGCTCTACTCTTATAAAGATTGTGGTTTCATCCTCCCCACATGATTCTCAAGAAACAGCTAGCCTAAATGAAGACATTGAACGTAGCTTTGTACTTGAAGACCGCATTTCCCCTACACCACCATCGCAGGTGCTTGCTCTAACTTCGCAATGTGATATGTGGTTGCATGTTGCATACGGTGTCTAGCTTGTAATGCTTATAATTAGGGTAAATTGCATCTGCTTAGTTTACAGATTATACCTGTGAATATGACATGCCTTCATATTTTTGGTACATACTACATCTATCAGTTAACCATGTTCTTACATGAAACTACCTCTCTTCTCTATCCCGCATCAATCACTTACGATGAGACACCTTTATTCATTGCATATTATTTCTAGCCTGTTGCCATGTATTGCTCCTAATTTGGTCAAATACATTTATGAGGCCACCCTTTTAATTTGGCAAAGTGATATTGGTTTCATCTTTCATATGGTTTCTAGCTTGCATTGCTTCTAACTAGTTCAAACACCTTGTGCTTAGTTTACACTTTATACATCATACATGTCAATATGTCATGCCGTCCTATTTTTCATACATATTCCATCCTCCTATCATGCGGCTGCCTTACATGAAAGTAGTGTTCATCAGTATCATGCATCAATGAGTTCTGAAGAGAAAATTTTATTCCTTTTTCTTATGGGTTTGACTTGACAAGGCAAAATCAAAAAAGGGGAACGAAAAGAGTAAGGAAGGCGATGATGGTGGTCCTCTAAATCAACGTAAATGGAGCATCTGTACGGATTCTCCTCATACTGCTAGTGCATTACAAGTTCCATGTCTCCGCTCCCCTACTCCACCATCCAAGGTGCTTGCTCTAAATTGGCAGTGTGATATCTGGTTGCATGTTGCATGTGGTGTCTAGCTTGTATTGCTTCTAATTAGTGTAAACTGCATCTGCTTAGCTTACACATGATATATGTGAATATGACACGCCTTCCTGTTTTTGGTACATACTATATCTGTCTATCACACCATGTTCTTACATGAAACTACCCTTCTTGGGTATCCTGCATCAGTCACTTATGATGGGACACCTTTAAGTTGGCAGTGTGATATTGGTTTGCGTCTGAATATGATTTCTAGCATGTATTGCTTCTAGTTTGATGAATGCCACCTATGACGAGACAATTTTAACTTGGCAGAGTGATATTGATTGCACCTTCCATATGGTGTCTAGCTTGCACTGCTTCTAATTTGTTGAAGTGCCTTCTGCTTAGTAACCACATCATAGGTGTGAATATGTCAAGCCGTCTAGTTTTTCGTACATATTCCATCCTCGTATCATGACTTTGCCTTTTATCAAAGTAGTGTTCGTCAGTATCATGCATGAATGAGTTCTAAAGAGTGAATTTTATTCCCTTTTCTTGTCGGTTTGACCTCAGAATGCAAAATCAATAAAGTGGAAGGAAATTGGTTAGGAATTGGATGATGGTGGTCCTTCCGAGCAACTGAAACAGAGGGTCTCTATAGATTATAGTCCGCCATCCTCCCAACAAGATTCACAAGACAACACAAGGCTAGACAGTGAACGTAATTGTGTAGATGATGAGCACGTCTCCCCAACTCCACCATCACAGGTGTTTGCTCTAACTTGGCACTATTATATGTGGTTGCATGTTGCATATGATGTCTAGCTTGTATTTCATCTAACTTTGTTGAATTGCATCTGCTTACTTTACACATAATGCCTGTGAATATGACATGTGTTCTTGTTTCTAGAACATACTATATCTGATCACACCATGTTCTTACATGAGACTACTGTTCTTGCATATCCCGCATTAGTCACTTACGATAAGGCACCTTTAAGTCGCCACTGTGATATTGGTTGCGTCTTGCATATGATTTCTAGCATGTACTGCTTCTAATTTGTTGAAACGCCAGACAGTTTGAACTTGGCAGAGTGATATTGGTTGCATCTTTCATATGGTGTCTAGCTTGTAGTGCTTCTAATTTGTTGAAATGCCTTCTGCTTAGTTACCACATCATAGTTGTGAATTTGTCATGCCGTCCTGTTTTTCGTACATATTCGATCCTCGTATCATGTGTTTGCCTTTCGTCGGAGTAGTGTTCGTCAGTATCATGCATGAATGAGTTCTGAAGAGCAAATTTTATTCCTTTTTCTTATTGGTTTGACTTCACAATGCAAAATCAATACAACTGAAGGAAATTAGTAAGGCAGTGGATGATGGTGGTTCTTTGGAGCAACTCAAATACAGGGTCTCTACAGATTCTACTCCGCCATCCTCCCAACAAGATTCGCAAGACAACACAAGGCTGGACAGTCAATGTAGCTGTGTAGATGATGAGCACATCTCCCCTATTCCACCATCATAGGTGCTTGCTCTAACTTGGAAATGTTATATGTGGTTGCGTGTTTCGTATGATGTCTAGTTTGTATTGCTTCTAATTTTGTTGAATTGCATCTGCGTAGCTTGCAACTTATACCTGCAACAATAACTTACCCATAACACACATTTAACTTGGGAGTGTGATGTAGGTTGCATCTTGCATTTTCTGCTAGCTTGTACTTCTTAAAATTTCTTGAAGTGGCACTTATGACGAGACACTTTTTACCTGATAGTGATATTGGTTGCATGTTCATATGGTGCCGAGCTTTCATTTCTTCTAATTTTGTTGAAATGCCTTCTACTTACTGTTTTTCATACATATTCCATCCTCCTATCGTACGTGTGAATATGCAATGTTGTCTTTTTTTGTACATATTCCATCCTCATATCATGCACTTGCCTTACATCAAAGTAGTGTTCGTCTGTATCATGCATCAACCAGTTATGCGGAGCTAATTTTATTCATCTTATTGTGGTTTTGACTTCATAAGGCAATATCAGAAAAGAGGAAGGAAAAGAGTAAGTTAGGGGATGTTGGTGGTCCTCCGAACCGACGCAAAGAGAGACTCTCTAGATTTTCCACTCCTACTGCTAATGCAGTTGAAGTCCCAAGTCTACATAATGAGTTCATCTCCCGTACTCCACCATCACATGTGCTTGCTCTAAGTTGACAGTGTGATAATTGGTTTCATGTTGCATATGTTGTCTAGCATGTATTTCTTCTGTTTTGATTAAATTGCACTTGCTGAGTTTATACGTTATATGTGTGCATATGACATGCCTTTCTGTGTCTAGAATACACTACATCTATCGACCATACCATGTTCTTACATCAAAGTACTGTTGTTGTGTATTCCGCATCAGTCACTCATGATTGGATGCTTTTAACATGGCAGTTTGATAGTGGTTGCATCTTGCATTGATTTCTAGGTTGTACAGCTACTAATTTTTTGAAATGCCACCTATGACAAGACACTTTTAACTTGGCAGAGTGATATTGGTTGCATCTTTCATATGGTGTCTAGCTACATTACTTCTATTTTCTTGAAAATCCTTCTGCTTAGTTTACACATCATAGCTGTGAAATATGTCACGCCGTCCTGTTTTTCTTACATATTCCATCCTCATACGGTTGTCTTACATCAAAGTATTGCTTGTCTGTATCATGCATCAATGAGTTATGAAGAGCAATTTTATTCTTTTGTGTTGTGGGTACGGCTTGACATGGCAAAGTCAAAAAGAGCAAGGAAAAAATATAGTATGGAATGGTGTTACTTGTTGGGTGAAACGGAAAAGGATCTGCCCTCGAGATTCTGCTGGTACTTATGGTGCAGTAGAAGGTCCAAGTCCACTGGCTAAATCTACAAACAAAGTATCACCTGCTCCACCAGCTGCAGCATCCACTTCAACTGTACCGGCATCTCAACAAGTTACTCGTTCGTTTGCTCTGGAACTGGCTAGTTTGCAAGCTGCCTTCACACCTAACACTACTTCCGAAGCACTGCTGACACAATAGGACTTGGCAAGATCAGATGAACCTCATGAGCATCAACACCAAGACGGTACCTGACCGAGTAACAGTTGCATGCTCCTTTATTTGTACTCTCACAGTTTGATGTGCACTAACACTTTCCATATTCGTTGTTAAACTAGCACCAGGGCGCAAGCAGAAACAGACATCAGGGATAATGCTTGAACGATAAAAAAGATCTAAAGGAGGAAGAATGGAGATACATTTTGAGGTAGGTTTAAAAAGGCCACGTGATGCTAGAGAGTCAGCCAAGTTAGTATCAGAGGCAGACGTTGCCGTTAGGTGTCATGCACGTATCCTCCCAACGTGGATCCAATACAGGAATGAGAAAGACAATACCCAGTTTAAAACCTTCCTTGACCATTTATCCGTAAGTAATGTTATTCATCGCAAATTGTAATATTGTCTTGCTCTGTCCCATACTTTCTAGCTTCCTCCTAATAAGACTCACATTCTTTTTTCAACAGATGAGGTTCAAGTTGGATCCGGAAGATGATGCAACTAAACAAGCATGCACTAATGTTTTTCAGTCTGCTCTGTGACAGTATCGGTACCACCTTAGAAAAGCTCACTTTGAAGGCAAGGCTAACAATGAAATCGCCCAAACATCTCAAGTGGAATATATTACAGATGAAGACTGGACAACCCTTTGTTAAACACTGGTCTGATCCAAAGTATCAGGTAGGGTATATGTATTTGATCAGATCGCATATTGAACTTGTATTTATGTATGTGCCTTACAAGTGTATCTTCTTCTAAGCTAACTGTTTGAAGGACAAGACCAACCGTTCCAATGTGAAATTCCAATAGACAACAGGATCTCGTAGCTATATTGCACATGCGAGGCTCTTGTAAATAGCTGCTAGTTCCTTCTTTTTCCGTGCCATATTATCGTATCTATATTGACTTGTTCCAAATACAAATGAAAGCCTGTGTGGACCAAAAGGAACCTGAACTGAATGCAGTGCAAATCTTCAAGGATTGCCACACCAGCAAGATGAAGGGCATGAGCACACCAGTTCAAGCCGCTATTGTAAGTCCTTACTCCTCCTGCCTTTCAACTTCTTGGTACTGTAATGTGTTCATTTAACTGCTTGGTTTCCAGCCAATGTTAGTTACTCTGTTCACTTTTATACACAGTTGTCTTAACGTATCATTTGACCTTACATGGTTTAAAAGATAAGAAGGATATTCTTTTGGTCTTGATCTGTAATCTAGTTGTGATGTTCACGTGCTCACACAATGATCACTACAAAAAAAAGACACATCCATGACATTTTGGGCCGAACGAATTTTTTTCCTGTCATACTTATGACACTTCTATGACAATAATTGCGACAAAACCCGGTATCATCGTAGATGTGGTGGGGTCCTACTTCTATGACAAAAATCATGACAGAAAATGGGCATTTTGTCCTGGGCGGGCCGGAGATGCAGCTGCATGACCTTCTTTGGGTCGTCCATGATGGAAAAAACCGTGGTAGAAGCGAGGGCGATGAAAATATCAGGGAGTTCCCGGTTATGGTGGCTGGTCGGGGGCCGAGCGATGCACGTTTCTCTCGTACGTACGCGCATGAGTGCGAGGCGTTGGGCTCTAACTGAACCCGAGCGATTGCACTACAGGCTACGCGTTACTGAACCCGAGCGATCGATCGATCCCTTGCTGTTAGCTAAACCCAAGTGATTCATTCGCTATTGCTGCTAACTAAAGCCGATCGAACACTGCTGCCTCCTTCCCTAGATGAACAGTGAGCATTATTGAGGGGGTTTGGATGAACAGTTCCCGGTGGGGGGGGGGGTTGGATGAACAGGACCCCATGGTAGTAAAGGTCGTTGCCACTGGATGAACAGTACCCCGATCGATCGAGCCGGTGGTTGAATAGGACCCTGTGGAGGGCTGGATGAACAGGACCCCGTGGAGGGCTGGTTGAACAGTGGCCGGTGGAGGCCTGGTTGAACAGTAGTCGGTGGAGGGATAGATGAATAGTAGCACGTGGAGGGGTGGTTGAACAAGACCCCGTGGAGAGGGCTGGCTGAGCAGTAGCCGGTGGAGACTGGATCAACAGGAGCCCGTGGATGAACAGTAGCCCGTGGAGGCAGTCGACGGTGGAGATGAACAGTATCCCGTGGAGTCCCGTTTTGCGGTATGCCACACCCCTCCCGATGAGCAGGACCCCCATTTCGACCGTAGTGCTCCAACACAAGTCTGTTTCCTCCATTTTGCGGTACGCCACACCCCTCCCGATCAACAGGACCCCGTTTCCACCATAGGAGGTCTGTTACCTCCGTTTTGCGGTACGCCAGACCCCTCCCGATGAACAGGATCCCAATTCCACCGTGGCTGGTCGAACGCAAGGTCGTTTCCTCCGTTCTGCGGTACGCCAGGCCTCGTTTCCATCGCCTGTTCCGTCCAAGCCAGTTGGCTCCCGATGAACAACACGCGTTCCGTTGCTTCCCGATGAACATGACAAATTCTGTTGGCTCCCCATGAACACGACGACGATGCAGTTTCTCCGTTTCGACCAGCCACAACCATGTACACGAGCCCTGGCCGTACGTATGCGCGAGTAGGCGTTCGAGACCCCGCCCGTATGTATGTACGTGGCCATATTTACTTTCCTGCACCCTGACCGTTGTACGTACGTGTACATGCTACGTGCACGCCTCTACTACGACACGCTCGCGCCTCTACTACGACACGTGCGCGCCTCTACATCGACCGGTATGTATGTACACGTTCGCGACCAGAATGACATCGCTACGTACACTTCGACCAGGTGGGTCCCGACTGTCAGGCACTTCCTTGCGTGCGAAGATGCAGCTGGTGGGTCCCAGCAGTCAGGGGAAACGTTTTTTTGCGAAAAACGGTGGCCCGTCCGGTGTGTCCCTGCTGTTAGGTGGAGGATTAATTATTTTGCGCGTAATAAGGAGGCACTTCCTTGCTGCGGCTGTGGACGCAGCTGTTAGCCTGTCCATGTACAGTACTCCTCCGATGGAAGACATTCCTTGACCATGTTGACCACACTGCGCCGAGAGCACCAGGGCGGTGGACGATGGCGAGGCCTAGGAAAGGGACGACTTGGAGCCGGGGAAGGCACGACAGTGGAATCCCACGCGGAGAGGAGTACGAGGGTTCACTGGTTCGGCTACCATGTGAGGCTGCCGTCGCCGCAGGGCCTGGCCAGCGGTGGTAGTAGTAGGGGGAGGTGAGGCCTTCGCGGCAGCACAGCCGGCCACGGGAGGCAGGAGCAGGCGACGTGACCGGCGCTGCTCTGGGCGGCTGGAGCAAGAAGACAAGAGGTTGAAGAAGCACTACGACCATTGGATGGACATTGTACGGTCACTGGAGCTAGAATCGTTCATATTGACTAAGTTGACAAAGCCCTCCGTCCCCGTCAAGTTAGTAGGCCCACAAGTCAGCCTCCGACTATGTTGGGTCCCAGCTAGCAGGGGAGTATTCATTTTTCTGTGCGCAATAATGAGGCACTTCCTTGCGTGCGAAGATATAGCTGGTGCGTCCGAGCTGTCAGCGGGGGTAACACATTTTTCACGAAATACAGGGGCCCTTCCAATGGGTCCCAGATGTCAGGTGGAGGAATCATTATTTTGAGCGTAATAATGAGGCATTTCCTTGTGTGCGGCCGTGGACCTAGCTGTCAGCCTCTCCACGTACAGTCCACTTCCAATGGATGTTGTTCGTTGACCACATTGACCACACCGCGCCGAGAGCACCAGGGCGGTGGACGATGGCGAGGCCTACGAAGGGAACGACATGGAGCCCGGGAAGACACGGCAGTGGCTGCCCATGGGGTGGGGAGTACGAGGGTTGACTGGTTCGGCTGCCGTCGCCGGAGAATAACAGGAGGTGTGGGTGAGTAGAGGGATGGCTAGGCCAGCGATGGGAGTACGGTGGGGCGGTGAGGCCTGGGCGGCAGCACAGCCGGCCGCGGGAGGAGGGAGCAGGCAGTCTCGCCGGTGCTTGTTTGAGCAGCTGGAGCAGGAAGAGCAGAGATTGAAGAAGCATGACGGCCGTTGGATGGACATCCAACAGTCACTGCTTGTGCGTCAACCTTTTTTTAGGAAAGCGTCAAATCTGTGGGAAACAACATACAACCCATCTGCCATTATTTCTAATAATTTACAACCCATTTGCTAATTCTTAAGTTTTTTTGGAGCCCATATTGTTTTTGTTAGCATTACAGCCCATGTTGTGGCCACGGTTAAAAAATTATACGAAAATTTGCATATTCCGGTGCGGTCCGAACCGTTTTTAATCCCGAAATTTCGAGTCACATTCAAACTGATTTTAAAAATAAATGTATATCAATATAAAATCCAAAAAATTGTCCATGCATAAAAATCAATGCAATTTAAAATCTCAAAATGAAAAAAAAAGAAATTTGAAACTAATTGCCGGTTTGATGTGTTTTAAAAATGTACAACCCATTTCTCATTACTGATAGGCCATTTTCTCGGCCAGCCGAATGAAGCTCTCCACGTCTTGAAAGTTTGCAGCCCAACAGGCCTGACAAAGCGACTTACTTGACAAATCACAAAAAACTGGGCTAGCCATTTTCAGAAAGAACAAAAAAACTACTGGGCTGGTCTGTGGTAAACATAAAAGAAAAGGCTGTCTAGACAGGCTAGAGTGCCCCGCACAGCGCATTTGACACCCTGCTTCCGTCTCAAAAACAAATTAGATAAATGCCACTCCAATTATGGCGATTCATAAAAATGCCACTGCAATTTTCAAACTTCGAAAAATGCCACTGCAATTTTTGAAAACTTTGAAAAACGCCACTGCAATTTGCAAACTTTGAAAAACGCCACTCCAGACTTCGAAATATGCCACTGGAAATGTCATGAAATGGCATTTTTCAAAGTTTGGAAATTGCAGTGGCATTTCTCAGAATCACCAGATTTGGAGTGGCATTTATCAAATTAACCCAAAACAAAAATAACTGGGCGAGCTGCTGGGTCCGTGGTGTCAGCCGCTCGTTGTGCAATTCTCTCGTTTATTGACTACGTTGACAATGGCATGGGACCCAAATGTCATAAATCCATTAGGAGGAGCCATTTTTTATTGGCTTGAAATAAGGGGGCACTTGCTTGCATACTGCGATCACCTTGGTGGGTCCCCACTGTCATCCTCTCCATGTACAATCATCTCCTGATTGTGTACGCGTCAACCTGGTAGGCCCACAAGTCAGCCTCTAAACCCGTGGCGGACAAATACAAGCCATTTAAAAAAATAACAGCCCATTCCATACGTTCAAACGAAAAGTTCAACATTCAAAGCAAAGTAACAGGTCTGATCCATATATAGAGTACTGAACTTCCACGTTGACAACCATCATAGCCAAGTTAACTCTCTACTCCCACTAATACTCTAGTAGTGTACAAGAACTAACTTACTCTTAGCTCACTAGACGATGCCGGCCGCCATCTGTGGTACACGCTAAACGCCGGCACCGGCGTCCTCCGCCTCGCCTCAGACTTGCCAAAGGTGTGATAGGGCGCGTTGCTCACGCGCGTTGGCCCTTTCCATGCCGGCATGGTCCACCAAAGCTTCGGCTTCTAAGCAGCAGACCCACTTGACGAGCTTGTAGTAAAATTCGGCGTCGCGAACGAGTGCGTGCCCAACAGCCTCCAGGGCTATTTGCCGGGCGCCGGCCTCCATGTAGTCGGCCCAGTTGCGGGCGCTCTGCTCGCGACTCAGAGCGTCGGTGCGCTGCCGCTCCATATCCCGCTGGCGGCGCAAATCGGCAATACGCTGCTCCTCCGCCAGGCGGTAGCGCTCCAACAACTCCTCATACTCCGCATTGCCATCTAAAGACCGATAGAATGCCTCCTCCCGGAAGGTATCCCTCGGTCTACCTTCCGGTGAAAAACTGAACACTAGTTCCGGCGGTGACCGCCTCCGGCGTCGCCTATCGCGGACGGGCGGGGGCATGGCAGACGTGGCGAGAGCGAGGATAAGTGGCGAGCGACGTCGGGCTGGTGGGGGCTTATGAGGATAGGGCGAGTTAGGTGACGGTGCCACCGAAGAAGCCCGGGAAACAGTAATTATAGGCGGAAGGTAGGCGAACTAGCATGTCGTGGGAAACGCGACGGTCATCGTGGTCATCAGAATTCAATGCATAAGCAAGCATGGCTTAGCGTGCCAGCTTGCCGTGGAAAACTAGAAAAACTGAAATTATGACTGTGCCATCCCGTCCCGTCAGTGGTGCGTCCCGTCCGTGCTGGGTCGCACGCCGGCATGACGGTCAAACGAGTGCACTCGAATCATCCAGATGAGGTACTCCCTCCTTGTCAAAAATGATTCCACGGATTTAAAAGGCCCGCACCAATTAAAGCACATCTTTTTTCGCATTAGTTAGCTGCCTGAATTACGGCCGGCTGCATGCAGCCACTCAGAATCGCTTCACAGCCAGTACACGGAGCAGCATGCAATGAGTCGCAGTCAAGGGCACGCGTGCAGCCACTTAAATTGCTGGAATTAATTAGGCTTAAACTTCTGCATGCAGTTAATTTTTGCCATGCCTTGGTCTTGCTGCTTTGGCTCACGGGACTAATAAACCCGGACGGAGGGAGTACCTTGGTTGGTGAGATTTTTGAATTAAGCTCTGCAAACTGGAAAGGAGGTACTAGTACGTGCGTGATCCGCTATTTATTCGTGTAGGATCAAGTAGGTCATTTCTTGAATTGAGCCCTGCAAACCGGAAAGGAGGTAGTACATGCGTGATCTGCTATTTATCCGTGTAGGATCAAGTAGGTCGGATAGTGTACGTGTAGGATCGAGTAGGTTGGATGGTGTATCTGTACGATCGCATTAGCTGATGAACGTTAGCTAGGAGATAGGGCATTTGCGAACGTTTTTGCTGGCAGTTTCTTTAGATTCGCATGGCATTTTCTTCAGAGAAGCTTGTCAGTTTCTTCAGAGGTAGGCATTTTTATTCAAAAAACTGCCACTTCGGATCTTGTGTCGCAACTAAAACTGCCAGGAGCGCGTTGTAATATGTTCGCATTAGTAGCCCAAATTCAAAACCTACTAGTACGGTTCCGATACATAAGATCAACATGTTAATGCATCTCAATGATTCACATATCATATACAAATATGTAGCTCCAAAAGCAAAGATCTAGAAAAAACATCTGTTCTTCCTACTAACATGGATGCTTCTCTTGGCCAACATTCACTACAGACTGAAAGACAAATTTGTTTGTGAAGTCTACAATTCCTCTTGCAAACGTAAGTGGTTTCACCATGCTACCTCTTAAGCACTGTGTTGGTTTTCCCTTGAAGAGGAAAGGGTGATGCAGTAAAGCAGCGTAAGTATTTCCCTCAGTTTTTGAGAACCAAGGTATCAATCCAGTAGGAGGCCACGCACGAGTCCCTCGCACCTACACAAACAAATAAAATCCTCGCAACTAACGCAATAAAGGGGTTGTCAATCCCTTCATGGTCACTTACGAAAGTGAGATCTGATAGATATGATAAGATAATATTTTTGGTATTTTTATGATAATGATGCGAAGTAAAGAAAGCAAAATAAAAACGGCGCCAGAAATAGCTTGTTGTCGGGAGATTAAATATGATGGAAAATAGACCCGGGGGCCATAGGTTTCACTAGTGGCTTCTCTCGAGAGCATAAGTATTACCGTGGGTAAACATATTACTGTTGAGCAATTGACAGAATTGAGCATAGTTATGACAATATCTAGGTTTGATCATGTATATAGGCATCACGTCTGCCACAAGTACACCGACTCCTGCCTGCATCTACTACTATTACTCCACACATCGACCGCTATCCAGCATGCATCTAGAGTATTAAGTTCAAAAGAACAGAGTAACGCTTTAAGTAAGATGACATGATGTAGAGGGATAAACTCATGCAGTATGATATAAACCCCATCTTGTTATCCTCGATGGCAACAATACAATATGTGCCTTGCTGCCCCTACTGTCACTGGGAAAGGACACCGCAAGATTGAACCCAAAGCTAAGCACTTCTCCCATTGCAAGAAAGATCAATCTAGTAGGCCAAACCAAACAGATAATTCGAAGAAACTTGAAAAGATAACCAATCATACATAAAAGAATTTAGAGAAGATTCAAATATTGTTCATAGATAAACTTGATCATAAACCCACAATTCATCAGTCTCAACAAACACACCGCAAAAGAAGATTACATCAAATAGATCTCCACGAGAATCATGGTGAACTTTGTATTGAGATCCAAAGAGAGAGAAGAAGCCATCTAGCTAATAACTATGGACCCGAAGGTCTGAGGTAAACTACTCACGCATCATCGGAGAGGCTATGGTGTTGATGTAGAAGCCCTCCGTGATCAATGCCCCCTCTGGTGGAGCTCCGGAAAAGGCCCCAAGATGGGATCTCACGGGTACAGAAGGTTGTGGCGTTGGAATTAGGTTTTTGGCTCCGTATCTGGTAGTTTGGGGGTACATAGGTATATATAGGAGGAAGAAGTACGCCGGTGGAGCAACGTGGGCCCCATGAGGGTGGAGGGCGCACCCCCCTACCTCGTGCCCTCCTGGTTGCTTTCTTGACGTAGGTTCCAAGTCCTCTAGATCACGTTCGTTCCAAAAATCACGTTCCCGAAGGTTTCATTCCGTTTGGACTCCGTTTGATATTCTTTTTCTGCGAAACTCTGAAATAGGCAAAAAACAGCAATTTTGGGCTGGGCCTCCGGTTAATAGGTTAGTCCCAAAAATAATATAGAAGTGTATAAGAAATCCCATTAATGTCCAAAACAGAATATAATATAGCATGGAACAATCAAAAATTATAGATACGTTGGAGACGTATCAAGCATCCCTAAGCTTAATTCATGCTCGTCCTCAAGTAGGTAAATGATAAAAACAGAATTTTTGATGTGGAATGCTTCTTAGCATAATTTCAATGAAATTCACTTAATTTTGATATGAATATTCAGATCCGAAAGATTCAAGACAAAAGTTTAATATTGACATAAAAATAATAATACTTCAAGCATACTAACTAATCAATTATGTCTTCTCAAAATAACATGGCCAAAGAAAGTTATCCCTACAAAATCATATAGTCTGGCTATGCTCTATCTTCACAACACAAAGTATTTAAATCATGCACAACCCCGATGACAAGCCAAGCAATTGTTTCATACTTTTGGTGTTCCCAAACTTTTTCAATCTTCACGCAATACATGAGCGTGAGCCATGGCCATAGCACTATATGTGGAATAGAATGGTGGTTGTGGAGAAGACAAAAAAGGAGAAGATAGTCTCACATCAACTAGGCGTATCAACGGGCTATGGAGATGCCCATTAATAGATATCAATGTGAGTGAGTAGGGATTGCCATGCAATGGATGCACTAGAGCTATAAGTATATGAAAGCTCAACAAAAAAAAACTAAGTGGGTGTGCATCCAACTCGCTTGCTCACGAAGACCTAGGGCATTTTGAGGAAGCCCATCATTGGAATATACAAGACAAGTTCTATAATGAGAAATTTCCCACTATTATATGAAAGTGATATCATAGGAGACTCTCTATCATGAAGATCATGGTGCTACTTTCAAGCACAATTGTGGTAAAAGGATAGTAACATTGTCCCTTCTCTCTTTTTCTCTCATTTTTTATTTGGGCCTTTTCTCTTTTTTCTATGGCCTCTTTTTTTTATGTAGTCCGGAGTCTCGTCCCAACTTGTGGGGGAATCATAGTCTCCATCATCCTTTCCTCACTTGGGACAATGCCCTAAAAAATGATGATCATCACACTTTTATTTACTTACAAATCAACAATTAGAACAAAATATGACTCTATGTGAATGCCTCCGGCGGTATACCGGGATATGCAATGAATCAAGAGTGACATGTATAGAAGAATTATCAATGGTGGCTTTGCCGCAAATACAATGTCAACTACATGATCATGTAAAGCAATATGACAATGATGGAGCGTGTCATAATAAACCGAATGGTGGTAAGTTTTATGGCAATATATCTCGGAATGGCTATGGAAATGCCATGGTAGGTAGGTATGGTGGCTGTTTTGAGGAAGCTATATGGTGGGTGTATGATACCGGTGAAACGTGCGCGGTATTAGAGAGGCTAGCAATGGTGGAAGGAAGAAAGTGCGTATAATCCATGGACTCAACATTAGTCATAAAGAACTCATATACTTATTGCAAAAATCTACAAGTTATCGAAGCAAAGTATTACGCGCATGCTCCTAGGGGGATAGATTTGTAGGAAAAGACCATCGCTCGTCCCCGACCGCCACTCATAAGGAAGACAATCAATAAATAAATCATGCTCCGACTTCATCACATAAAGGTTCACCATACGTGCATGCTACGGGAATCACAAAACTTAACACAAGTATTTATCAAATTCAAAACTACTCAACTAGTATGACTCTAATATCACCATCTCCATATCTCAAAACAATTATCAAGTATCAAACTTCTCATAGTATTCAACACACTTATAAGACTTTTTTTTACTAATCTTGAATGCCTATCATAATTAAAGCAAATTACCATGCTGTTTTGTAGGACTCTCAAAATAATATAAGTGAAGCATGAGGGAACAATAGTTTCTATAAAACAAATCCACCACCATGCTCTAAAAGATATAAGTGAAGTACTAGAGCAAAAACTATATAACTCAAAAGATATAAGTGAAGCACATAGAGTATTCTAACAATTTCCGAATCATGTGTGTCTCTCTCAAAAGGTGTGTAGAACAAGGATGATTGTGGCAAACTAACAAATAAAGACTCAAATAATACAAGACGCTCCAAGCAAAACACATATCATGTGGTGAATAAAATATAGCTCCAAGTAAAGTTACCGATGGAAGTAGACGAAAGAGGGGATGCCTTCCGGGGCATCCCCAAGCTTTGGCTTTTAGGTGTCCTTAGATTATCTCGGGGTGCCATGGGCATCCCAAATCTTAGTCTCTTGCCACTCCTTGTTCCATAATCCATCAAATCTTTCACCCAAAACTTGAAAATTTCACAACACAAAACTCAGCAGAAAATCTCGTGAGCTCCGTTAGCGAAAGAAAACAAAACACCACTTCAAGGTACTGTAATGAACTCATTATTTGTTTATATTGGTGTTAAACCTACTGTATTCCAACTTCTCTATGGTTGATAAACTATTTTACTAGCCATAGATTCATCGAAATAAGCGAACAACACACGAAAAACAGAATCTGTCAAAAACAGAACAGTCTGTAGTAATCTGTAACTAACATAAACTTCTGGAACTCCAAACATTCAGCCAAAATAGGAGGACCTAGAAAATTTGTTTATTGATCAGAAGAAATTGGAATCAATATTTTATCACGTTCTGGTAAATTTTAACAATTATTTTTGTGAACAGAAAGTTTCTGGAATTTTCAGCAAGATCAAATAACTATCATCCAAGAAGATCCTATAGGTTAATCTTGGCACAAACACTAATTAAAACATAAAAACACATCTAACCAGAGGCTAGATCAAATATTTATTTCTAAACAGAAGCAAAAAGCAAAAAACTAAAAATAAAATTGGGTTGCCTCCCAACAAGCGCTATCGTTTAACGCCCCTAGCTAGGCATAATAGCAAGGATAGATCTAAGTATTGTCATCTTTGGTAGGCAATCCATAAGTGGCTCTCATAATAGATTCACATGGTAATTTTATTTTCTTTCTAGGGAAGTGTTCCATGCCTTTCCTTAACGGAAATTGGAATCTAATATTCCCTTCCTTCATATCAATAATTGCACCAATCATTTGTAAGGAAAGGTCTAGCAAGAATAATAGGACATGAAGGATTGCAATCTATATCAAGAACAATAAAATCTACGGGCACATAATTCCTATTTGAAAAAATAAGAACATCATTAATTCTTCCCATAGGTTTCTTAATGGTGCAATCCGCAAGGTGCAAGTTTAAAGAGCAATCATCAAAATCACGGAAACCTAGCAAATCGCACAAAGGTTTTGGGATCGTGGAAACACTAGCACCCAAATCACACAAAGCATAGCATTCATGATATTTAATTTTAATTTTAATAGTAGGTTCCCACTCATCATAAAGTTTTCTAGGGATAGAAACTTCCAACTCAAGTTTTTCTTCATAAGATTGCATCAAAGCATCAACGATATGTTTGGTAAAGGCTTTATTTTGACTATAAGCATGTGGAGAATTTAGCATGCATTGCAACAAGGAAATACAATCTATCAAAGAGCAATTATCATAATTAAATTCCTTGAAATCCAAAATAGTGGGTTCATTAATATCTAGAGTTTTGAGCTCTTCAATCCCACTTTTACCAATTTTTGCATCAAGATCTAAAAACTCTGAATTTTTGGACTGCCTTCTAGGTAA
Source organism: Triticum aestivum (assembly GCF_018294505.1). Classification (NCBI taxonomy): domain Eukaryota; kingdom Viridiplantae; phylum Streptophyta; class Magnoliopsida; order Poales; family Poaceae; genus Triticum; species Triticum aestivum. Next base: position 150,928,032 of record NC_057802.1, read on the forward strand.
AGGTGGATCATATTCAGTCCCATCTTTATCAAGATTCATATTGCAAAACAAAGATTTAATAGGGGACACATCAATAACTTTTAGATCTTCATCTTTATTTTCATAGAAACTAGAAGAACACGCTTTCCCAAAACAATCTTTCTTAGCACGCATCCTAGCGGTTCTTTCTTTGCACTCATCAATGGAAATTCTCATGGCCTTGAGAGACTCATTGATATCAAGCTTAGGTGGAATAGATCTAAGTTTCAAAGAATCAACATCAAGAGAAATTCTATCAACGTTGCTAATTCATCAACTTTAAGCAAATTTTCTTCAAGCAAAGCATTGAAATTCTTTTGCGAATTCATAAACTCCTTAACACTAGTCTCAAATTCAGAAGGCATCTTATTAATATTTCCATAAGAATTGTTGTAGGAATTACCATAATTATTAGAGGAATTACTAGGATACGACCTAGGATTAAAGTTTCCTCTATACGTGTTGTTACCAAAATTATTCCTACCAACAAAATTCACATCCATAGATTCATTATTATTCTCAATCAAAGTAGACAAAGGCATATCATTAGGATTAGAAGAAACACTTTTATTAGCAAATAATTTCATAAGTTCATCCATCTTTCCACTCAAAACATTAATTTCTTTTATCGCATGCACTTTTTTATTAGTAGATCTTTCGGTGTGCCATTGAGAATAATTAACCATAATATTATCTAGGAGTTTAGTAGCTTCTCCTAAAGTGCTTTCCATAAAAGTGCCTCCCGTGGCCGAATCTAAAAGATTTCTAGAAGCAAAATTCAATCCGGCATAAAAAAATTGTATAATCATCCACAAATTCAAACCATGTGTAGGGCAATTACGTATCATTAATTTCATCCTCTCCCAAGCTTATGCAACATGTTCATGATCAAGTTGCTTAAAATTCATAATATCATTTCTAAGAGAGATGATCTTAGCAGGAGGAAAATCCTTAGATATAAAAGCATCTTTGCACTTATTCCAAGAATCAATACTATCTTTAGGCAAAGACAAAAACCAAGCTTGAGCACGATCTCTAAGCAAAAAAGGAATAGCTTCAATTTAACAATATCATTGTCCACATCTTTCTTCTTTTGCATATCACACAAATCAACGAAGCTGTTTAGATGGGTAGCGACATCTTCACTAGGAAGGCCGGCGAATTGATCTTTCATGACAAGATTCAACAAAGCGGCATTAATTTCACAAGATTCAGTATCGGTAAGAGGAGCAATCGGAGTGCTAAGAAAATCATTGTTGTTGGTATTGGTAAAGTCACACAATTTAGTATTATCTTGAGCCATCATGACAAGCAAGCAATCCAACACACGAGCAAACAAGAAGCAAGTGAAAAAGAAGCGAACGGAAAAGAGAGGGCGAATAGAACAGCAAGGGTGAAGTGGGGGAGAGGAAAATGAGAGGCAAATGGCAAATAATGTAATGTGGGAGATAAGGGTTTGTGATGGGTACTTGGTATGTTGAATTTTGCGTAGACTCCCCGGCAACGGCGCGAGAAATCCTTCTTGCTACCTCTTGAGCACTGCGTTGGTTTTCCCTTGAAGAGGAAAGGGTGATGTAGTAAAGCAGCGTAAGTATTTCCCTCAGTTTTTGAGAACCAAGGTATCAATCCAGTAGGAGGCCACGCACGAGTCCCTCGCACCTACACAAACAAATAAAATCCTCGCAACCAACGCAATAAAGGGTTTGTCAATCCCTTCACGGTCACTTACGAAAGTGAGATCTGATAGATATGATAAGATAATATTTTTGGTATTTTTATGATAAAGATGCAAAGTAAAGAAAGCAAAATAAAAACGGCGCCAGAAATAGCTTGTTGTCAGGAGATTAAATATGATGGAAAATAGACCCGGGGGGCATATGTTTCACTAGTGGCTTCTCTCGAGAGCATAAGTATTACGGTGGGTAAAAAAATTACTGTTGAGCAATTGACAGAATTGAGCATAGTTATGAGAATATCTACGTATGATCATGTATATAGGCATCACGTCGGCTACAAGTAGACCGACTCCTGCCTGCATCTACTACTATTACTCCACACATCGGCCGCTATCCAGCATGCATCTAGAGTATTATGTTCAAAAGAACAGAGTAACGCTTTAAGTAAGATGACATGATGTAGAGGGATAAACTCATGCAATATGATATAAACCCCATCTTGTTATCCTCGATGGCAACAATACAATACATGCCTTGCTGCCCCTACTGTCACTGGGAAAGGACACCGCAAGATTGAACCCAAAGCTAAGCACTTCTCCTATTGCAAGAAAGATCAATCTAGTAGGCCAAACCAAACTGATAATCTGAAGAGACTTGCAAAGATAACCAATCATACATAAAAGAATTCAGAGAAGATTCAAATATTGTTCATAGATAATGTCACGACCGGTTTTCCAATAAAATATTTATTGAGAAACCGATCCCTTTAACGGACCAGTAGAGAAGAATCCTTCTTACTGGTAGACAGATTCTTGATTATAGAAATATCCAGGAGTACTAAATATAATACACGGTTGAGCGGAGGCTACTCAACAATTTATTACAAGCACGCCGATATTATACATAAGGGCGGATATGACAAAATGGGTGTGGTGGCATAACTACTGACTCGTGATAAAAGTGGTGGTGGATATGTCACAGTGAAGCGGGTGAGATGACTCCTAAATCTTACAGCTCATCGAGCGTCGGAGTGAGGCTCGAGGACTTTTATTTGGGTGGCGGAAGCGTATATAATACAAGTGACCAAATCCAGGATCGCACGGGACTGACTGGGACTCCTCTAGGCGTCGGACTCGCTATCAAACTCATCATCCATGAGATCGCCTTCGTCAACATCTGGCCAAATCAACAAGCCAGGTGAGTACTATGAAAGTACTCGCAAGACAGTTTGGACATAAGATATAACAAATGCAAACATGATGCATATGAACAGATTAATAATGCGCACTCAGATAATAAAATAGCAATGCATGGGAAATAAAAAGGAAGTCGGGCTGTAGTCCTCCCGAAATCCCAATGTAATACTGAAGGCCAATCGAGTGTCTGAAATGACTCCTCAAAAGGGCACAAATAAATTAACAATGCCGCAGTCGGGCGTCAGGGCGACACCTCATAAAGGTCTTATAATGGAATATAAAGGATAGTGTGTGCCACAGTTGGACGTCTGAGCGACATCACGTAAAGGGCTTATATCAAAAGTAAATAACAAGAGTGCCACAGTCGGACGTCTGAGCGACATCACATAAAGGGCTTATATCAAAAGTAAATAACAAGAGTGCCACAGTCGGACGTCTGAGCGACATCACATAAAGGGCTTATATCAAAAGTAAATAACAAGAGTGCCACAGTCGGACGTCTGAGCGACATCACATAAAGGGCTTATATCAAAAGTAAATAACAAGAGTGCCACAGTCGGACGTCCGAGCGACATCACATAAAGGGCTTATATCAAAAGTAAATAACAAGAGTGCCACAGTCGGACGTCTGAGCGACATCACATAAAGGGCTTATATTTCATACCTCGATATTCCAGTAGCTCATGAAGTTAAATTATTTCAAGGAAATACTCAGGTACGAAATAATAAAATGGTTAGTCCATCCACAGGAATAACATTCAACCGGGTTTACCAGTCAAGCTTGATCACCGGGGATTTCCACGGAGACTGACACAGGGACTGACACTGGGACTGATATGGATACTGTTTGGATACATTGACCCAGGTCTTTGACCATGGACACGATGACTCGGAAGGTTTTGACTCTGCAGAGTTTGTACTCTTAACCACAGCCAACGGATTTCAGTAGTCACAAGGGACTAGTTTCCTTTACGGTATTTTAGGAGAAACACATCTAACCAGTACACACCCATTCCACATTCCGTTGCCAGGAATCACCCCAAGCAACGTTCAAGAAAAACCTTGAGACGGGGAGGCTACAACCTCGCGTAGCATGGGATCAAATTTACATCGCGCGCTCTAAGGGGTGCCCACCTCTCGGTCCCAATCGGAAACACCCATGCCCCCTGACCGGATGACTGGCTTTAATCCAGGGCCATGGAACCCTCATCCCGGCCCCTCTATTTGGTGTGTACAAGGAAAGAGGTTTGCAGCTTACTAAACCGTATTCTTTGCAGAAAACATGTGGCAGTACGCAAAGGGGACGAACGGTAATGTGGCTCGGTCCACGTTAACGTCGGAGTTTAATGGTTGACATAAGATTGGCATGCTACAACAATACCATCTTACTACCTCTCATGTCACCACATGATCAGGTCATCTCTCATCAAGAGATCACAGTAAACTTCGAAGCACACGGTTAGTTGCCTTGCACGCAACGTAACACTCACCGATGCCCATATGCCATGCACAAACTATTCAAGCAAACATGCAAAACACCCATCATATCAAAGGTTCAAACATGCCTGCCTAGTTCGGAGAAGTCGGAGTCTAGCTCGGCGAAGTTCGCGGCTCCGTCACCTCCTCCGGAATCTACGGTATAAAGAAACCGTATACTAACGTGAATACCGTTGTGTGTATAAAATTTATTCCGAAAATTTTCCAAATAAATACTATAAAAAACTAGACAAAAATATAAGACTGACAAAAAAAGAATCAATCAAAAAGCATCTTTTTTTAAAAAGATATAAGGGTTTTAGTCCAAGGACTAATCTGTGATGAAACAGAAAAGATCCAGGGGCTTGTTTGAAAAAGCAGAAAACGCTTCGGTACGAAATACGCCAGCCCAGAAGGAAAACACACTTAGCCCGAAGGCGCCTTCAGAAAACGGTTCGAAGGAAAAGAAAGAGAGGCTGACGGGGGGGTCCCACCCGTCAGGTTCAAACTCCGAACAGGTCTCGCCGGCGCCCGAAGGCTGCGGTGGTCGCCGGCGTTGATCCACGGCGAGGTAGGGTGATCGGAGGGTACCTACGAGTTCAGGGTGTCCTTCCGCGTCGGTGGGTGGTGGACTTGGCCGTCGGTGAGCACCACGTCGACGGCGACCTTATCTCCGGCGGACGGTGGTTCGGGCGAGGGTGGAACTCTCCGGTGGGTGCTGCAAACTCCAAATTGGTGTGCGGGTTAGAGGGGTGGATGCACTAGGAGACTACGGGCATGAGTTGAGAGGCAGGGGTGCATGCACTGGAGTGAATCTTGCCGGATCCCGAAGCGGGTCGAGGCGGCCGGAGTTGGGGAAGAAGACTTCCTCGAGGCCCTCCCAGTGGCTTGGCGTGGTACTTGTGGGGTGTAGGGATGGTGCGTGTTCGAGTTCGAGCTCGGGACCCACTTTTATAGGCGATCCGAGGAGGTGGCCGTGAACGGGATAACGCCCGCGAGCAATTACGGCGAGGCAGAGGTTGGGCAGGGGGTTTAGGTGGTTTGGCTTCATCGTGGTGGTCCACTGGCACCGTTTCTCCGCTAAAACCTCGGCCTCGACGGAACGGCCGTACGGGCATGACGGCGGCAGGGAGCGCGCTCCGTGCCTCCCAGTTCACGACGACGGCTCTGCAGCGTGCACAGAGGATGGGACGGCCACGCGGTGGTCTCTGGTGGCTTGGGCGGTGCTGGACGGCGCCGTCCCATGCTGCGCCTCTCTGGCAGCCGCAGCGGGTGCTGCTGCCGCCGCGCATGGGGCGATGCACCTCGGCCAGCTCGCCGCCGACGCCCGCAAGCGTGCAGGCGACCGTGCGGCGCGGGGATAAGAAGGAGGAACAGGGTGCAAGGTGCCACTGCAGCTACTGGCGAGATCGACATGGTGTTCTGAAGAAAACGACACTGGCTCTGAAACTGTTTCTCTGAAACTCTGAACTTCGACAGGTACAGTGCATGCCAGGTGTTCGACGATATGATTTGGGCACGAGGAAAATTTTTCTGGAGCTAGGACTTGCTGAGGTGACCTCTTGATGCATCCAGAGGCTGCCTGAATTTTCTCAGATTTTTAGGAGAAGGAAACATATGAATATCACCAAGTTTTGCAAATATGGCCCAAACTTGCAGCAAGCACATTTTGAAATTTTTGAACTGGAGACCAGTGGATCTTCCTGGATCTTGGTTGAGGGTTCTAAGGACTAGCCAGGGAAATTTGTTTGGAGGCAAAACTCAAAGGAGAACTAGTGGTTCCTTTGTAAATCTCCATGGGTCAAAATAGAGGACAGAAAAGGTTTTTGATTAGAAATAAATGGAGATAAAATCATGGGGGAGTTCAACTTGCTGGATTTGAAGTTTATCTTGACACAAAGTGGGGAGATGGCTTTTGGGAGGGGGATTTCCACTTAGGTCATGGCAAGAGGAAATTTTGAAAGGGAAAGGATCACTCCATATGCCATAGGGCTATTTTAAAAAGAAAAGATTTTCAAAAACTTTCCCAATGAAAAACATTTGTGTTGAGTCAACACAAGATGAAAAACCTCCAAGACCAAAGATCAAGTTTTGGATGAACTCAAGGAAAATACTTGTTATAAAAGAAATTTTTTGAGAAGGAGAGTCCCTTTAAAAAAAATTAAATAACCTCCTTCAAATCAAATAAAGAATTTGATAAAACCAAACAAAATTTTGGGTGTCACAGATAAACTTGATCATAAACCAACAATTCATCGGTCTCAACAAACACACCGCGAAAGAAGATTACATCGAATAGATCTCCACGAGAATCGTGGAGAACTTTGTATTGAGATCCAAAAGAGAGAGAAGAAGCCATCTAGCTAATAACTATGGACCCGGAGGTCTGAGGTAAACTACTCACACATCATCGGAGAGGCTATGGTGTTGATGTAGAAGCCCTCGGTGATCAATGCCCCCTCCGGTGGAGCTCCGGAAAAGGCCCCAAGATGGGACCTCACGGGTACAGAAGGTTGCGGCGGTGGAATTAGGTTTTTGGCTCCGTATCTGGTAGTTTGGGGGTACGTAGGTATATATAGGAAGAAGAAGTACGTTGGTGGAGCAACGTGGGCCCCATGAGGGTGGAGGGTGCGCCCCCTACCTCATGCCCTCCTGGTTGCTTTCTTGACGTAGGGTCCAAGTCCTCTGTATCACGTTCGTTCCAAAAATCACATTCCCGAAGGTTTCATTCCGTTTGGACTCCGTTTGATATTCTTTTTCTGTGAAACTCTGAAATAGGCAAAAAACAAAAATTCTGGGCTGGGCCTCCGAATAATAGGTTAGTCCCAAAAATAATATAAAAGTGTATAATAAAGCCCGTTAATGTCCAAAACAGAATATAATATAGCATGGAACAATAAAAAATTATAGATACGTTGGAGACGTATCACACCAATAGCTGGAACCATGAGAATGAACCACACATGATGGAGGAACATCCACTGCAATATGATTTGGTCTTCTCTCGATCACACGGCGAGACTATTTTCGGAATACAATCTTTAACTTAGGAAAAATGATGCCCATTGTATAATCAGACCAAAGCAATGAAGCACCTATTGTTGGCCAATAAATAGTACAGTACTACTTTTCTGCAGTTCATGAAGTGACTATCCAATCTTTCTGTGTCTATTTTCAAATGGCACTGCAAGCAGTGACTATACTATTCTCTTCTGCAGTTGAACCAAAATTGCGGTCACTTTGTTTGTTTGCCAAATAGCAACGGGCAGACATCTCTGTCTGCACAAATATCAAGCAGCTAGTAAACATATACCCCACCTTGTATTTTTGGTTTAAACACATCTCTTCCGCTTAGCATCTGTCAAGTTTTGCACTCGACAATTTGATACAGTCATGTTTTTCCCTGGACAATTTCATACTGAATTGATTTGCTGGTTCAGAGCAAAAATATAGATCCTATTCTTCATCAGACCAAGGATATCCATGTTCGCAGTGATGGAAGAGGTGAAATCGATACAATCGAAATTGAGCATCCAATCATTGAATCCTGTCCTGCACCTCCAATGTAGGTCCACCCTGCCAATAAATTCACATGCAAACCACTAGTATTACTATCTAATGACAGTACAAAAAGAGTGGCAAGATAGTAGCAAACCATGTACCTTCGAAATGAATAGCTCATAGTGCCACCAATTGGATATAAAGGTTTCGAAGAAAACATGCTCCTAATGTTGAACCATTTGGACTTTTTGTGCAGTTCCACTAAAATCGAGCATCCCTGTTTGCATAGATATTGAAACTGTGATTACTATAAAATTGGCACTAGTTGAAGCATAGACTCACAAATATAAGCATTCCAATTTCTAAATGGGAAAAGGTAGCAAGACTGTTTCTAACCACTTGTTTGAAGGAATAAATAAGGTAACAACGGCTGATGTTAGGAAGGCATATATAGTTCTTTCTGAAAGAATGATCGATTCCTGACCTTTCGTCTTCTTTTAAGCATATTTTGTGCAGTTCAACTAAAAGAAAATGCCATCACCGCCTTGACAATTCAGTGACACTGTACAAAAAGAAATGACTTAAGATTACATCATGATGTCAGGTCTGTAGTCGGCAGGCATTAGAGATAAACATACAGACCTCCTCCGATAACATAATGAACATTAATTTTAACAAAGGTGTGACTAGCTTTACCGGGATAATTTGAGTGAAATCTACACCCTCTGTTCCTTAATATAAGACGTTTTCGCAGTTCAATTTAAAGTACCCAACTTCTAGTATTTAGAAAAACAGGCAGTAGTTTTCTTGAGCACATATCTGGGAAAGCTTGCCACACTTTATTTATATCCATATGTTAATGCAACACCATTCGAATAGTAAAAATATACACTAATCCAGTGGCTAGTGCAATAGTAGAGTAGTTATTTTATTATAGGGTACAGTACAATGGTTTTACTGAACATATTTCAATAAACTCTAGCGCTGGAAGATTTCTATAAGAATTAACAATACAAAATGTAAAGGTAACAAGTTTCAACATTGGTATACTAGCTGTGCATGAGCATTAAACCAAATACAAAAGTCTGAAGGTAACTAGCATTATTAACTAATGACAGTATAAAAAAATTGCAAACCATGTACCTTCAAGGTAAATATCATTTCGAACTCGAGGGGACCTAAAAATTGCTATCCCAATCTTGATAATCGGTCAAACATAAAAACTAGATCGAATGAATCAAGAGAAAAGCCGGAGGAGGAGGTGCCCACTCTTGACCTTTCCTCTTGACACTGTACAAAAAAATTGACTTATCTCATGAAAGTGAGGTATGTAATCTATAAGCATTAACAGTGCAAAAATCTAAAGGTAGTAACAAGATTCATCGTTGGTATACTGGCTGTGCAAAAACATTAGAAGGCCTTAGCTGAAAAATCTTTAATACATCCACAATCAACAGCTAACCCTGAAATAATCCAGTGACATTAAATGGCATTGCTTAAATTTATCGGTGGCATTAGACTGAGTGCGGTATTAGTTAAATGTGGCATCACTTTAGCATTAGCATTGCTTGACTTGACTGCTGGTGTTATACTAACAGCAAAAAAGTGGCAATAAGAGCATGGGAGGCCCATTCAGACAGTGGGCGCTCTAGTACGATGTACCTCCACGGATGCATAGAGTGGTGAGGGAGGTATGGTTGCCTAGAGCAACTAATATCCAGGCAGCATATGTGGATTACGTCCCATTTTTGTTCTCTTTAGCCACCTTTTTCCTATGTGAGAACAACAAACCGATTGACGTGGTCGTTCTCTATTGCGTTGTCATGCCTTACTACCCTTCTTCAACCAAGAGACACGAGACTCGCTCCTTAGCTACTGATTTTCCCCTTTTCAACCTAGATGCGGGTTCGATGCCTACTCTCTTGGACAGTACAGTCTCCCTTCCTTTCCTTATTCAAACCAGACATGGATTAGTCTGCATGAAGTAGGGTTTCCTTTAATAGTGCAAATTAAGGTTTTCGTCTGCATGACCAGCAGCACAGAGGATAGCAAATTGGGAAGATGGTGGAGTGGAAAAAGATCCACATGCAGCGACGTGGCAGATGGGGCAATAGAACAAGGGTATGGTTCGAAAAGAAGGAGCATACCTGAGGGTCGACGAGAAGTGGCTTCGCTCGTGGTCGTCGTCCTCTGCACACACTACGGCAGCAAGCTTGGGGACGTAGGCCATCCCGCGCGGGTGCTAGGTCTGAGAGAACGGCCTTGTCGTGAGTGTGTGACCTCGCTCGCTGACAAGGAGTGCGTCAACGCTGCACGTCCTTTTCTTCCCATGCGGATCTGTGACCACCGGTGAGGAGGGAGAGAGAGGACACCTTTTTTAGATGTGGAGAGAGGGTGATAGTATGAGAAGCAAGTGGGCAGCCCTTAGCAAGAAAGCGCTGAAGCTCAAACCTATATATCTTTTTTATACTACTAGTACTAGAGGTGGAGTAGTGGTAGAGTAGTTTATATTTTCTCTGCATACAGTACCAGTTAGTCGTGCTTCAAAACTGAACGGCACGCCATTAAAAAAATAAAGTCGAGAAATAATGCGGCACTTCGGGCCAACGAGGCCAAATCGCATTTTGCACGAGAAATGACACACCATGTTTCGTTGACATGTGGTCCCGTTGCAACATGTCAGTGAGACACGATGAGTCCTTTTGTACAATTGCCGAATGGACGTCTATGTAGGCCGGGGCGCCTCTTCGTGTACCGTGGCAACCGTCCACCGCCTCTTCGCCTTCCCCTCTTGATTTGGAACTGTTGTCGCACACACTTCCTCCCTCCTCCATTTGCCTTCACCCTTCCTTCTGCCATTGTTCGATCGTCTTTTCCATGGAGGGAACAAGCCAGAAATGATCCCGTTATTCTTGCCCCGATCTGGAAGATGACGTGGTGGAGGAACTCATTGATCGGTGCAACGTCATCACCTCGGCTAGCATGGCAGGTTTGTTCAAGACCATTCTCGACTCAACTAATAACATCATTACAAGGAACCCAAGGGTCCAGGAGCGGTTTGATCTCCCTTATCTTCTTCGCTATAAGCCTGTTCGCATGGGTGCGGACGAAAGAGGCCTCGCCTTGTGCAAGTTGATGCCGCTTGATAACGATACATGTGATGTCAAGATGCCATCGCTTAAGGGTAAGGCCTGGGTTGGCACAATGGAGATTAGGTTGTTTATATTGGGTACAATTGCAAGTGGGAACTTGTGAATGTGTACACTCGTCAGCGGATTCCACTTCCAAAAATCTCAGAGTGCCCTGAGGTCGAGCACACAGATGATCTACATACGTTCAAATACAATCATGGTGGCTGTCGTCTCTGGAAGATAGCAATTTGTTGAGTTCCCACCCGCTCTTGGAATTACGACAACTATTAAGTTGTTGCTATCTTCGATGAGCTTGTTGTCGTCGTTACTGATTCCACGGTTCGTCCACGGATATTGCTCAAAAATCAGTTTATGTACACGGATGAGTGCGTGATGCAATTGAATACGAGGATCTTGTGTTTGCTGCCACCACTCGTGGCACTGTTTTTGCATGGGATTCTCGTAGTTTCGGTACATTTTCTTCCACCGTAATTATAATTGTTTCATCCATGCATGCGGGTTAGCAAGTTTCCCTTTACTAATTAACCTTCTTGTGTTTCCAAGGTCCTGTGAACATTCCACCACCTATACTTGAAAAATTTTATAACCAAGGGGGAGATGATGATGGTGTTGATCACGAGCATGAGGACGAGCAGATATATACTCAGTGGCGCCTGGCAACTAATCCCGATGGATCACCTCTTCTTGTTTGTATACAGTGCACTGAGATTGTTACTACTGAGGGAGCACGTGTTGTCTTCCATGGTCGCCCTCTCCGGACCTATTACAACACACGTTGCAGGGTATTCGGGATGGATACTAGCGTGCTAGCGCCAACACCTTATCCCTGGTTCAGTACTGATAGTCTTGGAGAAAACTCGCTCTTCCTTGGACCAAACTATCCAATGATGGTGAAAGGCGATCCAGCTGCTGTTGACACAATGTTACTACCATTTATGAGAAGCAAATGTATCTATACCTCGGACATTGTGGTGGTTCCCTACCCTGGTCCTGATATATGCCGCTTCAGCCTGGATGATCAGTCCTGCATTGCTCTCGATATGGACAATAGTTGGCCCTTCCTAGAGCACCTATGGTTGAAAGCAAGCGTTTCCAACACCGAGGATTGGTTGAGTTGAAGTTCATTTCATTGCTTGTTATTTGTTGTGTGATGAAAACTTGAGTATTTACTAGAATCTTTTGTTGGAAATAATCTATAATCCAACATGTATCCTCATTGTCGTTGTCTGTTGATGACTTGTTATATGTAATGAATGGTACATTTGCAAATGCACGTCATAGACTCAATTTATGAATGGTTTTCGAGTCACTTCTTGGAGTGTGAGTACCGTAGTAGTATAGCCAGCATCTGGTTAGTATATGAAGTTGCCACATCACATAGAGCCAACCTAATATTGGAGTATGTTAGCCCTCCACCGGTGCGCCGCTTCAAATGGCGGACGAAGTGAGAGGTCGCGTCACCTTGTGTCTAGATCTGAGATGCCACGTGTACCAGATGAATGACTCCAAGTTCGACCACTGTGATGCTAGGTGCGAGCCGAGGAACACTGTTGGAGAGAACCCCTCATAATTTTCCTACATTGGTCGTTTGATTCATAGGATAGAATGCTATAGGATTTTTTCCTATGTAATCATGTTTTAATTGGCAATCTAGCATCCACTCCAACTTTTGTTTCACTTCCTTTGTTCCTACGAAGAGAGTACTTGCTCTAAATGATGTGCCGCTGCAAGAGCCGCCTATATTAATTAACCATGCTCTAAAAAGGTGGACCAGCTTTGGCTATAGTAGCACTGTATTAGGTTAGTAGGTGACCTTGCGTTTGGCTCTTCTCCTCTTTCGGAAGTCGAACAATAATGATGGTACTACAGTAGAACTTCTGGCAATCTGACACCAAATGAACTGTTGCACGTCCACTGCTAGTAAGCAAAAGTTTCCCCTCGTGCTGCGAGCCACCGCACATGCATTGGCGAGGGAGAAGGCGTGTAAGGAAGCTTCTCGTCGTTCTGCGAGTTGATGAGACACACCAAAGTTACGTATTTATTAGTACTTTCTTCAAAAAGGGCCGGCCATGTCCATGGCTACCATCCTGTGCTCAGTCACTGAGTACGTGCACTATTCACGTGCCATCGAGGAGAAAAATATTGCGTAGTAGTAGGTGCCATCTAAGTGCATGACTCACTTACGCACTTGTCACGCCCAATATGCGATACTATCCTAAAGAGACTCGAAGGCCCCACCAAGGATAGAACCGCATATTGAAACGCTTTTGTAAGGTGGATATCATTACATCAACATTACATAATATTTGGGGATACATACAAGGCATACAAGTGCCGCAAGAATACATCAATATATCATACATAAGATCAACATCCAACTACGGATGAAACATAAACAGAAACTCAACAACATCCACCCTGCTAGCCCAGGCTGCCGACCTGGAACCTATCCCCTGATCAAAGAAGAAGCAGGAGAAGAACTCCAAAACAAGTAAACATCGCTCTCGCATCATGATCATCGCTAAACCTGTACCTGCAACTGGTGGTGTAGTAATCTGTGAGCCACGAGGACTCAGCAATCCCATTACCATGGGTATCAAGACTAGCAAAGCTTAAAGGGAAAGGAAAGGATAAGGTGGTGAGGTTGCAGCAGCGACTAAGCATGTATGGTGGCTAACTTACACAAAGAAGAGCGAGAAGAGAAGCAACGGAACGGTCGTGAAACTAACAATGATCAAGAAGTGATCCTGAACTCCTACTTACGTCAAACATAACCCATAAACCATGTTCACTTCCCGGACTCCGCCGAGAAGAGGCCATCACGGCTACACACACGGTTGATGCATTTTAAATTAAGGTCAAGTGTCAAGTTTTCTACAACCGGATATTAACAAATTCCCATCTGCCACATAACTGTGGGCACGGCTTTCGAAAGATAATACCCTGCAGGGGTGTCCCAACTTAGCCCATCATAGGATCTCACGGCCAATGAAGGATATTCCTTCTCCCGGGAAAACCCGATCAGTCTCGGAATCCCGGTTACAAGACATTTCGACAATGGTAAAACAAAACCAGCAAAGCCGCCCGAATGTGCCGACAAATCCTGATAGGAGCTGCACATATCTCGTTCTCAGGGCACACCGGATTGTCCAAGCTTCCGATAGGCCAGCCCAGAGTTGCCCCTGGTGGCCACCGGCGACTGACAGGTTGGACCAACACTCGGAGGAGCACTGGCCCAGGGGTAAATAAAGATGACCCTCGAGAGCGCGACTCCGAAGGGAAAAGAAATAGGCTAGGCAAATGGTAAAACCAAGGTTGGGCCTTGCTGGAAGAGTTTTATTCAAGGCGAACTGTCAAGGGGGTCCCATAAATCACCCAACCGCATGAGGGACGCAAAATCAAGGAACATAACACCGGTATGACGGAAACTAGGGCGGCAAGAGTGGAACAAAACACCAGGCATAAGGCCGAGCCTTCCACCCTTTACCAATATATAGATGCATTAATAATATAAGAGATATTGTGATATCCCAACATAAACATAATCCAACATGGAGCAATCTTCATCTTCACCTGCAGCTAGCAACGCTATAAGAGGGGCTGAGCAAAGCGGTAACATAGCCAAACAACGGTTTGCTAGGAAGGTTGACAAAGGTTAGAGGTTCATGGCAATTTGGGAGGCTTGAGGAGCAAGTGAATAGGTAGCACAGCATAGCGATAGAACGAGGCAACTACCATAGCAATGATAGTAATGAGATCCAAGGTGACGGTCATCTTGCTTGAAATCCTGCTAGGAAGAAGAACGAATCCATGAAGAAAATGAAGCCACGAAGACGAACGAATCCTCACGATCGCAACGACACGGGAACTAACGAGAAGAAGCACACAACAAGGTAAACACACCACACATGAACGAGGCATGATGCTCAATCAAGAATGATGCATGACGAGGCTATATGAAGCTACTCATGGCAAGAGAGTATGCATACAAGAGCAACACATCAAGGCAAGTTTAAATGAGGCCGGAGAGAACATATAACAAATCCGGTAAGTCCACATATGCAAATTTCGAAATTGGACCAGAACTGAATAAACCTTATATTCAAGTTGTTAAACAGCAAGTTAAAGAGCACCATGATGATCTACACGAAATTCTAGTCAAGTTACATATAAAGTTCATTAGATTCGGAGCTACGGTCTAGAAGATATGAGCAAAACAAGTTAAACATGGCATTGATGCAAACTGCATTCAAACATCAAGCAAACACCTCAAAACAAGGATGCAACATGATAATATGGAACTACATACAATTCTAAGCAAGTTTCATATAGAGCATGCTCAAAACGGAGCAACGGTGCAACACATACACTCCAAACAAGACATAGCAACCATCTGTCCAAAACAGCAACTAGACATAATGCAAGCATCAAAACAATATGCTACAGCACCTCAACATGAAAACAAAAGGCATAGACATGATGTACAGGTAAAGCACAACAAAACATGAATACTGAGCTATCTCCAGAAATCACTAGAACATGCTCAAAAGGACATTGCAAGATTGCAAAATAATAACAGGTTCACAGACTTAGCAGAATTACTGGACATGGCAGAAATAACATCAGGTAGCAATGTCCAGAGCACGAAATCAACATGCTACAGGAACTTAACATGGCAAAACAAGGCATGGCATGAATCTACTCAAAGCATATAACAAAAGTCCCTTACTAACCATGAGCCAAAAAGGCACAGAAGATATGATGGCAAGCATGTGAACATAGCAAGTTCCGTTATCAGGTTTCAGACTTAGCAGAAAACAGAGCATGGCAGAAACTATAATATGAAGGCCTCTTGGTGAGCTTGAGGCACTCACCACAAAGCAATGCATGACAAAACAAGCATACCTACAGCAAGATGGCATGTTGATAAAACCAACCATGGCAAGAACAAAAGCATAGCATGTATGGATCAATTTCAATAAGCTTGGCAAAATTGCATATCATGTTAAGAATCTGCCAGAAATATTTTATAGCAAACGTAGAGCAAGATTGAGTCATGCTATGGCACTCCATAATTGCACACAAGGGCATGAATGGATCAATTACAAAAATATCTACAAAACATCCTTAATGAACATCTCCAAAATATGCATATATCTCTCTGTAGCATCAAGTTTACATGGCAACAAAATAACAGCAGACAGACTTGGAGAAATCACCAAGTCCCTGAAATCAGAAACATTACGGGACCTAGTTTGCATGCTTGTGCTAGTCACCACAGAGATCACAAAAATACATGGACTACACCACTGGAAAGATGGCATGGCATACTTCAAAACACATGTAGAGCTCATGCCCAAAAGATGCACAGATTTAATGATACAAAAATAAGAAATCTCCAAGTTCTGTTAAGAACCAGAGAATAACAGCAACTAGCCCTCTTCCAACAGACATTTGGGCATCAAGATGACCTCTAATGAACATGGTGCAATTTAACAAAATGTAGGGCATCACGAGACGAACAATTCGACATATCATATATGCAAAATGGATCTACGAACAGAAAGTTACGCTAGGTCAAACAAGTGCACATGAGATGGAAAAAAATCTAGGACTTAGTCAAAAACAGAAAAAAAAAAACAGGTGAGCGACATATAGCTTAATGACGCCCAGGGCGGGATTTAGGCGTGCTCACCACTAGGCTCGGCCCAGGACGGAGGAGGAGGCAGGTGGGCCGCGGGAGCGGGGCTGGGCCTCGGCTTCGGCTGGGCCGCGGGGCCCACGAGGACGACGCCGACGCGCGGAGGCAGGGGAGGCCGACGGCGCGAGGAAAACCGGTGAGGGCGACGCGCCGGTGACGGAGGAGGCCGGGAACGGAGCGGCGTGGGGCGGATCCGACCTCCTGGGCAACGGATCTGGCCGGAGCGAGGCTGGACGGCGGCGAGGTCGCCGGACCTCGAGGCGGCGGAGGTCCTACGGGAGAGAGAGAACCGGGTCAGGGGAGAGAAGAGAGGAAGAGGGCGACGGGGCGGCGACCTGACGGGGCGGAGCGGTGCGACGGGAGGAGCTGCGGATCCGGCGGACGGAGCACGGAGGAGGCCGGCGGCGGCGTCCAGTGACGACGGCGGGGCGGAGACGCTCGGGCACCGAGCGGATGTGCAGGGCGAGGCGGGGAGCAGGCAGCGGCGCGAGGTCGGGCCGACCCGGGCCCCGATGGGCTTGGCG